>NW_006399812.1:1925427-1940446 GCF_000299155.1 Elephantulus edwardii | reverse complement strand
TATACAGAGTCACTGTACCAAAAGGAATTGGCAGGCACAGAAGAATTTCATGAAACAACATATGAGCAAGAGCCTATGGTGATGAAGGAAGAAGTTCAAGCTTCTTTGAAGGAAATAGCAAAAACAAGGCTCCAGGAATAGATGGTATACCATTTGACATATTTCAGGTAACGGATGCTGCCCTGGCCATGCTTTACCAAGTTGTGTCAAGAAATCTGGAGGACAATCACTTTGCCAACTAATTGGAAGAGATTTATATTTGTTCCCATTCCAAAAAAAGTTGACCCAACATAGTGTGGAAATTATTGATCAATATCATTGATATCACATCACATGCAAGCAAGATTCTACTGAAAATTATCCAAAAATGACTGGAACAGCAACATCAACAGATAACTGTCAGAAGTGCAGACTGGGTTTAGAAGGGGTCATGGTACTAGGGATATTGTAGCTAATATTAGATGGATCTTGGCTGATAGAAGGGAGTACCAGAGGAATGTCTTTCTGTGTTTTATTGATTATGCAAAGGCATTTGACTGTGTGGATCACAACAAACTGTGACTGACTCTGAGAAGAATGGGAATCCCAGAATGCTTGATCACGTTAATGTGAAACCTATACTTGGAGCAGGAGGCAGTCATCAGAACAAAGCAAGGAATCACTGCATGGTTCAGAATTGGAAAGGTTGTACGCCAGGGGTGTGTCCTATCTCCAAACCTTTTCAACCTATGTGCAGAGCAGTTAAGCAGTAATTTATAAAATCATTACTCCTTCATGCTGCATTGTATTCCATCCTGTGAAGAATGTACCATAATTTCTTATCCGTTCAACTGTGGTTGGACATTTGGGTTGTTTCCATGTTCTTGAGATGATGAATAATAGTGCTATGAACTTTGGTGTACAAGTCTCTGTGCCTCAGTTCTCATTTTCTCAGTGTATATTCCAAGCAGTGAAATAGATTAGTGATATTAAATTTCTATGTTCAGCTTTTTAAAGAAGTGCTAAACTGCCTTCCAGAGAGATTGTACCATTTTACGGTCACAACAACAACGTATAAGAGTTTCTTTCTTGCCACATCCTCTCTAATATTTATTACTTGTTATCCTGTTAAACTTCACCACTGAGACTGGAGTGAGATGGTATCTCATTGTGGTTTTGATTTGCATCTCTCTTACTGCCAGTGATTTGGAGCATTTTTTCATGTGTCTTTTGGCCATTTAAACATCTTTCTCTGTGAAAATTCTAATTTGGCCCATTTTTTAAATTGTGTTATACACCTTTTTCTTGTAGAGGCCCTGTAGAATTCTGTACACTTTTGATATGAGACACTTGTTTGAAATAATATTGCCAAATGTTCTTTTACCCCCAGTCATTAAGTTTGCTTTTAACCCTGTTGGAAAATGTTTTTTATATGCACAAGGATTTAATCTTTAGAACGTCCCATTCATCAATTTTATGCTCTCCAGATATGCATTTCTATCTGTATTTGCCAGTCACTTTATAGACTAGGCCTTCTAAACTTGGTCTCAGTTTGTCTCTGATGAACTTTATGGTTTGGGGCTTTATTCCCAGGACTTTGATTCATCTTGAGTTGATTTTTTGTGTATGATGTAAGATGTGGATCCTGTTTCAGCTTTCTGCAGTTAGCAGTCCAGTTTTGCCAGTACCATTTGTTAAAGAGGTTGTCATTTCCCTATATAATAGGTTTTATTTCCTTATTGAATATCACTTTACCATAAATAGCTTGGTCTATTTCTGGGTTCTCAATTCTGTTCCATTGGTTTATGTGCCTGTCATTGTACCAGTACCATGCTGTTTTGGTTATTACCTCTGTGTAGTAGGTTTTGAGGTCAGGGAGTGCTATGCCTCCCACTTCATTTTTGTTCCTCAGAAGTGTTCTGCTTATCCGGGGTCTATTTTTGTAAACTTGACAATTTCCCATTTGATCTCCTTGAAAGATGAATTTGGTATCTGTATTGGAATTGTGTTAAACAGGTAGATTGTTTTTGGTAGGATTGTCATTTTCACAATATTAAGTCTGCCTATCCATGAAGAGGGCACATTTTTCCATTAATTTAGGTCTTTTATTGTGTCTTGCAAAAATGTTCAATTAAAAAATGAATTGCGTTGGGAATGTCTGCTGTCAGACACCTTTCCAAAGTACTGAAGAGCAATGATGTCAGTTTGAAGATGAAGATGTGCCTGATCCAGGCATAGTCTTTGCAATTACTTGCTATTCATCAGAAAGCTGGATAATGACTAGGGATGATAGAAGAAGAATTGATGCGTTGGAGTTGTGGTGCTCAAGAAGAGTACTGGACATACCATAGACTGCTAGGAGAACAAACATATTTGTCCTAGAAAGGGTGAAACCAAGCTGCTCCTTGGAGTCAAGGGTTCTGAAGCTTTGTCTGACATACTTTGGACATGTTGCAAGGAGGAACCAGTTCTTGGAAAGGGACATCATTCTTAGTAGGGTGGAGGAACAGCGCAAGAGAGGAAGAAGAGATGAAAAGTGATTCAGTGACTGGGGTAATGAAGGTAGGTGTGTCAGAGACAGTAAAGTTGGCACAGGATTCAGGGCTATTGTATATAGGGTAGCTATGAGTCACCAGCAACTGTACGGCACAAAATCACATTGTAAGTGGTATTGCTTTCTTGGTTTCCTTCTCTGAGTTCTCGGTGTTACTGTAGAATTTTGGATACTGACCTTATATCCTGTCACTCTATTAAATTGGTCTACTAGCTCTAACAGTTTCTTTGTTGAGTCTTTGGGGTTTTCTGTGTACACTATAGTATCATCTGCATATAGTGATTCAGTAAACATCTCTTTGCTGAGCTGTACGCACGTTTTCCCTTTTCTTGTTGTATTGCCCTAGCAAGCACTTCCAATACAATACTGAATAGAAGTGGTGATGGTGGGCATCCTTGTCTGGTCGCTGTTTGCAAGGAAAATGCTTTTAAACTTTCTCCATTGAAAATGATGTTGGCTCTTGGTTTTGCATCCATACTTTTCATGATGTTGAGGAAATTCCCTTCTATTCCAATTTTGCTGAGTGTCTTTATAAGGAAGGGGTGTTGTATTTTGTCAAATGCCTTTTCTGCATAGATTGCTAAGATCATATGGTTTTTGTTAAGTACTTTGTTAATATGGCAAATTAAGTTGATTGTTTTTGTTACATTGAACCATTCTCACATATCTGTTATGAATCTCACTTGTTCATGGCGAATTATTTCTTTTTATGTGCTTTTGGATTCTATTGGCTAGGATTTTGTTAAGGATTTTTGCATCGATATTCATGAAAGATATTGGTCTGTAGTTTTCTTTCTTGGTAATATCTTTGCCTGTTCTTGGTATTAGGGCTATGCTTGCTTTATAGAATGACTCTGGAAGTGTTTCTTTTATTTTTTTTTTTTCAATTTCTTTAAACAACTTAAGTAGGATTGGTGATAGATCCTCTCTGTTTGGTAGAATTCAGCACTGAAGCCATCTAATCCAGAACTTTTCTAATGGGGAAGTCTTTTTATGACCTTTTCAATTTCTTCTTGTATTCCTTGGAAAAAGGTATTATACTAGAAAAGGAGGAAGGTCAGCCAAAGGGAACAAGAACTTCAATGAGATGGCTTGACACAGTGATTGCAGCAATGTGATCAGGTGTGTCAAAGATTGTGAGACTGGCACAGGCTAGGACTGGGTTCAGATCTGTGTTTATAGGGTCACTATAAGTGATACTTGACTTGACAACATGTAACAACCACCACCACGGTCTACCACAAGGAGATTGACTAGTTTTACCATCTCAAAAGGTTTAAGTTCAGCAGATTCAGCAGCACAAGTTGGGGATCTCAACATCAATATGGGAGAAGCAGCAGCATGCATCCTTTGGAACCAGAGAGTCCAGCACCAGGTGACCAAGCTCTACACAAGAATAATAACAGCCCAGGCAGAGAACCAGAGACTAACATAAGACAGAGCTGACTGGGGCTGCTGGTCTAAAGAGCCAGAGCCTTCAACTCAAGCTTGTTAGAGGGCTAAGTAAGGAAAGACACTATAGCTGGCAAGGCAAAGGTTAAAGAAGTTTGCAACATTGACTGAAGCCGTGAGTCTGAAAGTCAAAGGGTCTGTGATCACATTTGAGATGTTGTCTGGACTGAGGGATCACATTCTGCTGGCAAACTGAATTATAGCCTGTTAATTTCCCCAAATAAACCCCATAACTGCAGCCAGAGTATTTCTTAGAGGCAAGGATGCCAAAACTTTATTGCTCATACTTTGGACATTTTGCTAGGAGAGGCTATTCCTTGGAAGAAGATATCATGCTTGGAAGGATGGAAAGTCAGTGAAAGAGAGGAAAACCCCCCTCGCGATGGATCGACAAGGTGATTGTAGCAATGGACACAAGTGTGTGACGGAGATGTTGTGGATGGATCTGAATAGAACAGGATTCAGATCTGTTGTTCACAGGGTCACTATGAGCCTTACTTGACTCGATAGCACCAAATAACAACAACAGCATGGTTCTGTGAAGAGTCTGTGGCTGCTGTGACAGATTTCAGATTAAGTAGAATAGTAGGATTGTTGCTGGAATCTGTACAAGTAGGTGTAGGTACATAGGAGATCATGCCTTACCTTACAGGAATGAGTCTTGTATTGTGGATGTTGAACCAATAGTCCACCCTGCAGAGTTAGAGGAAGCCAGACTTGGCTGTTCACAAGCTGTCCTTGCTCTTATTTACAGTAACAAACCCATATTTACATCTTACCAGACACAGGATATGCCCAGACCCAGGAAAAGGGAAACACACAATAGGTGAAATTGAGAGCCTGGTTAATTCCTTTGGCCAGGTTAGAAATGTAAATGAAGCAGATCATAAGCATGTATCCCTTTGTTCTTCAGAGCTACTTCTCTTTTAAGATGCTAATACTCTATGTGCATAATAAAAGAGCTTGACTAAGAAGGTAGGGTGCAACTCAGGAGCAGAAGCAGAACACTTCAAAGCACTTCTCCCTCTTGATCAGGGATTGAAGAATTCACTTTAGTGGTCATCATCTCATCAAAATCTAGACTTATGGGAATTCTACTCAGTGGCAATTGCTGGATACTTTAAAATCAAGGCATTCTGCAGGATACCAGGTGAATTCTTCAGATTTTCCAACCAGATAATACACAAGAGATGTGGACCATGCTCTTCTTCAGCTTTGCTGATGGAATGACCTGAGCTGACATTATATAAGTTTAGTCTTTGCTAAGCACTTTCCTCCAACTTGCATGTTTTTGTTAGGTCACATCAAATTGACTAAACTCATAGCAATCCTATAAACAATGGATCTGAACCTTGCTACGTGATTAAAACCAAAGCGATTCCATTTTTCTGACTTTCTGACCCCATCCAAATATGTATCTGTGTTCCAGGAAATAGTAAATAATCTAATTACAGTTTACCCCTAGACATAGTTTTATGATCCACCCCAGGTGATAAAACAGGGGGTGCTGAAATAATGGAAAATGGCCAAAAGCCCTTCAAACTTGCTGTGACCACCCTCAATAGGCCAAAGTAGAATGGCTAAATACCCTACTTGTTCCTATGTTTTGTGTGGAAGCCTACTGAGCCTCAGCCTGCTTCCATCAAAGCATGCATTTGAAATAAAGGATATTTGCTAAACACTGCACTAATGTTGCTTCTGGACTTCATAGTAAGTCTGGGCCTTTCATTTGCCCTATCCTGTGTCATCATCATCATCATCATCCTTGAAATAACCGAGTCCATTGCTACAGTTGCTGTGCCAACCTGTCTTGTTGAAAGTCTTCCTCTCTTTCACTGACCCTCCACCTCTTAACTATAATGTCTTTTCCCAAGCTAACCCCTCCTTAATGCCCAAAGTATGTGAGATGAAGTTTCACCATCTTTGCTTCTAAGGAGCACCCTGGTTGCACTTTCTGCAAGAAGTCTTCCTGGCAGTTCATGGACTATTCAGAGTCTTCTCCAACAACACAATTCAAAGTCATTGGTTCTTCTGTCATCCTTAGTCACTGTCCAACTTGAGATGCATGGCAAGTAATTAAAAATACAATGGCTTGAATCATTTGCACCTTAGTCTTAAAACGGACATCTTTCCTCCCTTGCACCTTAGAGAGGTCCTTGACCAGACCATTTCAAAACCGATCCTGAAGTATAATGCTAATTAGTGATAAGATATTATTCCTACACATAAAAGGAAGACTTAAGAAATAAAACTATTATTCAACTAAATGTCTCAAAACCTAAAGCCAAAGATGAGAAAATTGAGGATTTCTACCAACTTGTGCATTTTGAAGTTCACAAGATTCAGTCTAGATTCATTAATAATTGATGACTGAAATGCAAAATTGGAAACAAAGAAAATGGACTGGTAGCCATTGGAAATTATGGACTTGGTAGCAGATGAGGCTGGAGATTGAATGACTGAATTTTCTATAGCCAGTAATATATTCATTGCAAATACTTTTTAAAAAATTATTTTATGGTACATTCACACAATAGAATACTATGCAGCACACTTGAGCAATGAGTTTGTAAACAGTAAATACCTTTTTCAAAAACACCAATAGCAACTACACACATGGACATCACCTGATGGATCATACAGGAATTATATTGACTACATTTGTGGAAATATTCAATTGAATGCCTCGATATCAGGAGTAAAAGTGAATATTATTATATACAAAGTCCTAACATGTAATAATGATAATAATAACAAACAATATCCATGAATAGATCCATGGGTATATGTGAAAGCTGAATTGATGTGGGAACTTAGGATCATTCTTGGAGCATAGCTAGATCAACTGGCATAATACTGTCCACAAGACGGTATCCTGCACTCTACTCTGATGAATAATGGCTGGACTCTTTTTTTTTTTAATGTATATTGTATTGAAACAGATGAGGGAAAGAACAGATTAGAGGGGATACATGATTGAGTATTATGGTTAGCACAGGAATCCAGAATTAAGATTGCATAGAGAAGTGTACTCGGGGTAGGGGGTGGGGGGAAAGGGATGGGGGAATTGTATACTAATGAAGGAATTTTTTTTCTTTTCAGAGACAGGAGCGAACTGGTGGGGAGGGGTGGGCAGGGAGAAAAGTGCGTCAATGAATGAATGGAAATCCAAAACCTCTGTAAATGTCTATTAAAATTAATAAAAAAAGAAAATACACTGAATAAACTTAAAAATCATAAGAAAGACTGATGTTACTGGTCTGAAAGAGACCCCTAGACACACTCCAAGCCTGGAAAGGAACCCACCTCCAGGATTTATCTTTCAGCCAAACAGCAGAGAGATCTTTTAAAATTGAATGATAATGCTCATAAAGAATTTACTCCAGATTCTATCAACTATGCATGACCACAAGGGCAGCATTTGCCCCCAAAGTTCCAAAGACAGGAAGGGGCAGAGAAAAAAGACTAATGGAAATGGAATCACAGGGAGAAAGGGGGACAAGTGCTGGTACATTGAGGGATTGCAAGCAATACCATAAAGAAAAATGTTTATATATTTTTGAATAGAAAATAATTAGCTGTGTAGACTTTTACCCAAGCTACAATAATATGTGAAAGCAAAACATATGACGATAAAAATATTTATAAAATAGTTGTTGTTGTTGTTGTTATGTGCCGTCGAGTCGTTTGCGACTCATAGCGACCCTATGTACAACAGCCCTAAACCCTGCTCTATCCTGTGCCAATCTCATTGCCCCTGACACACCCATCCCGATTACCCGAGTCACTGAATCAATCCACCTCATAGAGGGTCTTCCCCTCCTGCGCCGTCCCTCTACTCTACCCAGCATGATGTCCCTCTCCAAAGACCTGTCTCTCCTTACAACATGTCCAAAGTATGTCAGACGAAGCCCCAGAATCCTTGCCTCCAAGGAGCAGCCTGGTTTAACCCTCTCTGGATGAATCTGTTTGTTTTCTTGGCAGTCCATGGTACATTCAATACTCTTCTTCAGCACCACAGCTCAAAGGTGACAATTCTCCTTCTATCCTCCCTAGTCATTGTCCAGCTCTCTGATCCATAACAAGTGATTGCAAAGATGATGGCCTGTATGAGGCGCACCTTAGTCTCCAGAGAGACACCGTTGCTCTTGAGTACTTTAGAGAGGTCCCTAACAGCAGACTTTCCCATTGCAATACCTTTTTTGATTTCCTGGCTGCTGGTGCCAAGAGTGGTGACCGTGGAGCCGAGCAAACTGAAGCTGTGAACAATCTCAATCTATTCATCTTCCATCCTGATGCTACTGATTGGTCCAGTGGTGAGAATTTTTGTCTTATTAAAAAAAAAAAAAATCCCAACTAGGCCGGGTGCTTACTCTGGGACAGGCCATCAGTTGCTCATGTGCAAGTTCCAACTAAAGCTGAAGGAGTTCACAAGAACCAAAGTATTTTGAGTTAAGCATGCGTGAGGTAGTTTCACAGTACCTACTCTCATCTGCATGCTAATTAGAAATATCACTATATTCCTTGAATAAGGGACATAGCCCACATCCCAAGATTAGTGGGCAACCAATTGAATAGGTCTGATGCATGTAATTGCATCATCTTCATTGGGTGAAGCTAGGTAGCCTGCTGTTTGATATTCCTTATGTTTTGTTCAACATAAGGTTGCATTTATATTTTTAGATAAGTATTAATCATCCAAATGCATTTGTATTTTTATGTAAGTATTATTTAACCAAATACGTTTAAATAAGTATTATTTATCCAAATGCAACAGAAAGTGTTTATTATAGCACAAATTCCACCTCGTTGGGCTAGTTAAATAACTCTAAGGCTAATCTATTACCAAAGGTCAGTTTTGCTAAAGAAATTCGGGACTCTTCATCCCTGTCATGGCCAAGCTGATTTTGATGCATAGTAAATCTGTAGGAAGCTAGAGTAGAACCAATCCTTACAGTTTCCAAGGTTATCAATCTTTATGGAAGTAAAATGCTATTTCTTTTTCCAGGATACTGCCTGCGATGGTTGAACAACTGACCTTTGATTAGCATCTGAGCACTTAGATATCATGCCACCAGGATTCTCTCAATTCAGTACAGTTCTTTTTAATATTGTTCAGTACTGAAAAAAAGAAAATATACTATGTATTAGAGTAAAAATCACAGAAATTGCCAATCATGGCTGTAGAGACTGTTCAAAATTGTGTGTGTGTGTGTGCAGAAATATTTTGACTAAAATAAGAAAAGCAATGGACATGACTTAATAAATATATGATGTAGAGAACAATGACTGTGTTTTTGGAAAGCACTCCTCAATTACTATTTTTCCTGTACTTTTAGTAATATAAGGATCACGAAATAAAATTTCTTGAAAATAGAGAAAAAAAGAAATTAAGGACTATTCTCTTTCTAAACTCTTGGGCACTTCATCTGCTATTTGTCCTATGTCCTATCAAGTTGCTTGTGACTCCTAGAAACTCTGTGTGAAACAGCGCTGCACCCTGCTCTATCCTGAGCCAACCTTATTGTCTCTAACACACCTACTCCCATTACCCCAGTCACTGAGTCAATCTATCTCATCAAAGGTCTTCCTCTTGCACTGTCTCTCCATCCTCCCAAGCATGATGTTCCTCTCCAAGTACTAGTCCCTCCTTGTAACATGCCCAAAGAATGTCTGATGACACTTCAGAATCCTTGCCTCCAAGGAACAGTCTGGTTTCACTCTCTCTAAGACAAACCTGTTTGTTCTCCTAGCAGTCCATGGTATGCTCAATACTCTTCTCCAGCACCACAGCTCAAAGGCATTAATTCTCATTCTAGCATCCCTATTCACTGTTCAGCTTTCTGATGCATTGCCAGTGATTGCAAAGACTATGGACTGTATCAGGCACGTCTTAGTCTCCAGACTGACATCATTGCTCTTCAGTGCTCTGGAGAGGTCCCTGACAAATTTTCCCAATGCAATTTGTCTTTTGATTTCCTAGCTGCAGGTACCAAGAGTGTTGATTGTGGAGCCAAGCAAACTGAAGCTGTTAACAATCTCAATCTCTTCACTATCATAGTGTTGTCAATTTGCTCGGTGGTGAGAATCTTTGTCTTTCTGATGTTGAGTTTCAATCCATATTGAAGGCTGCAATCTTTGACCTTCTACAGCAAGTGCTTCAAGTCCTCCTCAGTTTCAGCAAGCAAGGTTGTGTTATCTGCATAGTGTTGTTAAGGGCCATCGAGTAGTAGGCAATTCATATGAAAGAAAGTCCTCAACACTTTTGTGACTTTCATCCTCTCTCCAGGTTCATAGGGTTTCCAGAGGCAAGCTATTACTGAAGTGGATGCCACTCCTGCTTCCAGTATCTGCATAATAGTAGTAGATAAATTTCTTAGAGGTTTTTCCAATTACTTTACATCATATGTAGTTATTAAGGCTCTTAAAGGTGGCCATTTCCAACCTGAATGGTGGACCAATGGATTTTCTTCTTATTCTCATTTCACAATGTGAGACATTTTATTAATACTTCTTCAATGTTTATTCACATTTTGTTTATGAATCCCTAATGACGATTCTAGATTCTTTAGTGTACCCTGGACATGAATATGCCAACATCTAAACAAGAAATTGCCCAAGTAAACTTGCTATCTACTGGGAAAGTATCAGCTAAATTTGTGTAATTAGATCCTCCACATAAGAATACAAATCCACAGGGAACATACAGTAGTTGGTCGGAAGAAACAGAAAGTGTGGAAAAGTTTACATATGGCAACCAAGGTTCCTTTAGGGAATTATCACAAATAAACTATTTTCCAGAAAGCAGGTGGGTGTTTTTGGTTGGTTTTTTTCTTTCCACTGTGCAACCAGCTTCAGTGCCTGGAGCCTATGAGCAAGGAGGCCAGGTAATGGTTCAGGGCTACAGTTTGCTCTGGTATTGAACACTATGGCAGACCCACAGGGATGGGCCTGCCGCAAATCCAAACTCATGCATTAAAAGCAGTTTTAAAGACGTAAAATTTCCCCAGCCATGTTCACACTAATTAAAAGAACAATCAAGCAAATTGTTAATTTATTAAATCACAATCTTATAATAAAAAATTGAACCCAGAATTAACATACCCAAAGACAGCTTGGTATTTATTGAGTCCTTCCTTTAAGGGAGAGCTTGGTCCATCAGACTTACTTGAAATTCTTTTGAAGTTTTCCTTTAATTCTTTCTTTCTTTTTTTTTGTTTTGTTTTTTTGTTATCTGGACCCTCCAATCAGAAATTTGCATCCCATGATCATTAAAAAATGTACCTGGTCTTTGCACCCTGCAGTTTGTAAACTTATAGGTGAATAAATTTAAACAAAGATCTTCACATGTTGATGCTTCCCATATCATAATCACCAGGTTCTAGAACACAAAAATTTTCAGTAGAAATATGTACATTAGCATATTTTATTGCTTCACCATTGGTTTTATCCTCCTATATTAACTTTGGCAATTGGAATCCTCTGTATCGTCAGAGTATGAGGTGTTCTTTATGTGCGTGGAGCTTCTGAAAGCACCTAAACATTTTTTCATTCTATCCCCATTGTCTGTCAATAAGGCAAAAGTCAAGTCACAGACTCAGCAATTTGCCCAAGGCCTACATCAGAACACAGGGAAGACTTCCTGACGGTGCAGCAGCTAAGTGGCTGCTAACCAAAATGCTGGTGATCTGAATCCCACCCAGCAGTCACAATCCACTCATAAAAATTAGAGTTAGGAAAACCCTCTGGGGCAGTTTTACTATGTCACTTGCTGTAGTGTGGTTGTTGAGTACCATAGAGTTGAAATCAACAAATAATTGACCGTCCTGTAAATTTTCAGAGGCAGTTGATTGCATGGGAGGGGATGAGTTAGAATTGCCTCTAAGACACTTACAAACAGAGCATAGTTCCTTCGAAAAGGCTGAGGCCGTGAAAAATTTATCAGAGGAGGGGTCAATGGACCTTTGTTCTGTATCATGCAGATGACACAACCCTGCTTGTTGAAACTGAGGAGGACCTGAAGCACTTGCTGCAGAAGGTCAAGCACTGCAGCCTTAAATACAGATTGAAATTCAACATCAGAAAAAGAAAGATTCTCACCACTGGGCCAATTGGCAGCATCATGATAGATGGTGAAGAGCTTGAGGTTACTAACAGCTTTAGTTTGCTTGGCTCCACAATCAACTCTTGGTACCAACAGTCAGAAAATTAAACGACAAATTGCATTGGGAAGGTCTGCTGTCAGAGACCTCTCTAGAATACTGAAGAGCAATGGATATCAGTCTGGAGACTAAGGTGTGCCTGATCTAGGTCATAGTTTTAGCAATTACTTGCTATGCATTAGAAAACTGAACAATGACTAGGGATGGTGCTGGAGAAGAGTTCGTCCTTGAGAGGATGAAACCAGGCTACTCCTTGGAGGCAAGGCTTCTGAAGCTCTGTCTGACATATTTTGGGCATTTTGCAAGAGGGACCAGCCCTTAGAGAGAGACATCATGCTTGGGATGGTGGAGGTACAGGGCAAGAGAGGAAGACCTTGGATGAGATGGATTGATTCAGTGACTGGGGTAATGGGGCTAGGTGTGTCAGAGACAATAAGGTTGGCACAGGATAAAGCAGGGTTCAGAACTGTTATACATAGTGTTGCTATGAGTCACAAGTGACTTGACAGCATATAACAACAATTTGAAAGATACTTGGCATGGATATGAACAGCTTTTGATGCAAACCAATCTAATTTTTTTTAAAGCCCCATTAACTAAAGAATTACAGCATATTTGCAACACATGAGAATATCTTCTGTAAGACCACACTTTATTGACAGGGCCAGCTGACAGAGACCTGAGAAATCAATCCATTTGTCTGGTCAAAACACTTTGCATAAGCTTCACTTAAAGCCTTTTAAAATTTTTAAATGCCTTTTGTCTTCTCACTGCACTTTAAGCTTAAGCAGCACCACCTTCACCCCTTTGATGTAGCTGCCAAGTGCTTCTGCCATAGCTAGGAACCGACCCCACGCCTGACCTCTGGGTGCTTATTGGGGAGGCAATAATCTGCAAAATTGCTGTTTTAGTCCCATTTTTCAGCCAGATGTTTTGGTTTGTGTACTCATAGTGGTAGTGGAATGGTCAAGTTTTTGACCAAAAACTTGGAAATTCAAATTGGTCCAATAGTTCTATGGGTGAAAGACCAGGTAGTCTGCTTCCTCAAAGATTGCAACCGAGAAAACCCTACTCTGTCAGAATCAACTCATTAGCACCACACAACAGCAAGAAAGGCTAGGCATGTTTTGAGACTTTCTAACTAAATTACAGTAAAGAATCTGCTCCAACTTTGACATTATAAACTTTCTCAATTTCAATAATAATAAATAATAGTGAGCACTTGAATCTCTCAAAATCTACCATTTTCTTTGTCTTAAAGGAATAAATCTGTTTGTCACTGATTTCATCTTTCTTGGATCTACAATTATCATCCTTGGTATAAGCAGCCAAGAAATCAAAAGACATAGTTAATTAGGCAAGTCTGCTGTCAGGGACCTCTCCAAAGTGGTGAAAAGCAATAACATCAGTTTGAAGACTCAGGTGTACCTTATTCAAGCCATATTTTCAATTACTTTCTATGCAGCTGAAAGTTGGGCATAAGGATGACAGAAGAAAAAGAGCTGTTGTTGAATTATAGTGTTGGATAAGTGGGCTGAATATCCAAAAGGACAAATACATCTTAGAAAAAGTACAGTAGAGTACTCCTTGGAGGCAAAGATAGTGAAACTTCATCTCGCATAGTTTGGGCATGTTGTTAGGAAAGATCAATCCTTGGAAAAGGACATCATGCTTGGAAATGTGGACGGTCAGTGAAAGCCCTCAATGAGATGTGGCTCTAAGAATGGGCTTGAATATGTCAGAGATAGTCAGGATGGTACAGGATAAGGTAGGGCTCAGATCCATTGTTCATAAGTCAACTCAATGGCACTTAACAACTGTTCTTCCCATAGGGAGCTCTGGTGGCTTAATGGTGAGGAGTTGCCTTCCCAACTCAAAGTCATGCTATTCAAATCCACCAGCTATCCTATAAGAGAAAGATGGACAGTTTCCTTCTGCATGTTTTACAGTCTCTGAAAACCAACTGAGGGGTCAATTATGAGTCAGTTTTTTGTGAGGTTTTTTTTTGTTTTTTTCATCTTTTTTTTTTTAATTCCTGACATTACAGAACTAAAGTGAAATGTATTAATATTCTACTCTTACATATATTCATGACAAACAGGAAAAAATTATGAGAAAAAAAACCCAAACAAAACCAACAACCAAAATCAGGTAGAAGCTTATGAAACTAAATATTGGATCTCAGCATCAACAGCTGAACAGAGAAAGGAATTAAAAAGCTTTCATTAAAAAATCACGAGGTGATGATCAAGTGTAGAAACTGATAATTTACAAACTATTTAAAACCTGGAATCGCTGACTGTTCAGAAACTACACAGATAGATCATGGGTGTCTGTGAACAGAAGAAAGGGATTATGGGTGAATCTGCATTGTTCTAGCTGTTCCATCTGTCTCAAGAAAAGCCTGACATTGTTTAGATACTGAGCCAGAGGCTAATTCTGGCCGCAGATCCAGTGATGGTAACTTGACAATACACAACAACAACACTCTTCTTCCTGTAATGTTGTGAAAAAATCTTTTATAAAAGTCTCTTCTTTTATGTGGTTAAACAGAAAGGCCACACTGACAGGTTTCTGTTTCTAACTTTTTTCCTCTACTTCACTGTGTCCCAGGAAGCTTGTTCTCTGTAGAATACATCACTCTGACTGAGATTATTCAAGACAGGAGATTAGAGAACTGGAAGTAAAAGAAAGAGGATTGGCTATTTCTGTTGCAGGTGTCTGAGTGGCGTAAATGGTTAAACATTGGACTGTTAGTCAAAAGATGCCTTAGTCAACTGATCTTTGACAAGGAGATGAAATCAGTGAAGTGGGGGAACGACAGCCTTTTTAACAAATGGTGTTGGCAAAATTGGAAAAATATCTGCAAAAG
>NW_006399812.1:1913801-1923877 GCF_000299155.1 Elephantulus edwardii | reverse complement strand
AGAATAGTGCAACAATGAATGAATGGAAACCCAAAATCTCTGTAAATGTTTATGAAAATTAATAAAATATAGAAAAAAAAAGATGCCTTAGGAGACAAACATGGAGACTAGCTTCTGCAAAATGACATCCATGGAAACACTGAAGAACAGCAATACTTTGCACACACGGGGTCGCCATGATCAGAATTGACTCAAATGTAACTAACCACAGCCATTGCTTCTGCCTGTTTGCTATACTTTGATTCCAGATCTTGGACCTGATAACTTCATCTCTAATTTGTTCCAGCTTCTATCTCTTCTTCTTGTCCCTTTAGTCCAGGGATTGTTAATGATGTGTCAGGAATGGAACAGGATTTCGTTGTCCCTTTAACCTGTCCATGGATCTGCATTTGATATTTCACCAAAATCCCTTCAACTGAAAATTCCTTACAGTGTAAATTCTGTTTCCTGGTGTAACCAAGACCATTTATTACCAAGGGCCTGCCTGTGGGCTTGGGTCCCACAAAAAGGGAAGGTGGGGTGGAGGGGAAGGAGAATGAGCCTATCAGTACTTAACCACACAGAATACAAGGTCTCCTTTCCCCACACTTCACCCACAGACACCAGGTGAGCAAACTTGTAAGAATACAAAGGATGACCGGCTGCTGGGGCCTCTGCCTGGCCCTTGCCTTGCAGTAAGCAGGTCAATGCCATCCTGAACCTGGGAGGAGAGGTCTCATGCTCATGTGGGGCTGGACTTCAATAAAGCCATTTTAAGGACGGCATTATAGAAAACTGATAGAAAACAACTGCCAACCAAGAATCCCATTCCTCATGAAACGTTATCAAATATGATGGAGAAATTAGGACATTCTTAGAAAAGCAGAAACTATGAGAGTTCATGAAAACAAGAACAACTTTGCAAAAAAAAAAAAAAGAAGAAGAACTTTGCAGGAAATACTAAAGGAAGTCCTTCATACAGAGACATCACAGAAAAGTGGATGGGTCAAAGGAACCAGCAATAGCACAAAAAAGAATAAAAGAAATATAGCAGCAATAAAATCTTACCTTTGGTAATCACATTGAATATGAATGGCTTAAATGCATCAATTAAGAGGAAAAGAGTAGTAAATTGAATTAAAAACCCAAAACCCATCAATCTTCTGTGTACAAGAGATACACACACAAAGAGAGAATAAAAATAAACTAAAACTCAAAGGGTGGAAAAATATACCAAGCAAATGGCAGCCAAAATTAATAGTAAGAGTAGCAATATTAATCTTTGATAAAACAGACTTCAGGGTAAAACCCAGCATATACGACAAGGAAGGACACTATTCAAACCTTAGAGTCAATAAAGCATGAGGACATAGCCTTAATTAATTTCTATGCATTAAATGATAGAGCTGCAAAATATGAAAATAACAACAAATCTATGCAAAGGCTTTTGACTGTGTGGATCACAACATATTGTGGTTAACCTTGAGTAGAATGGGAATCCCAGAGCACTTTATTGTGCTCATGCGAAACCTATACCCAGATCAGGAAGCAGTCCTCAGAACAAAGCAAGGAAACACTGCATGGTTCAAAAACAGGAAAGAAATGTGTCAGGTATGCGTCCTGTCTCCATACCTTTTTAGCCTATATGCAGAATAGATCATTCAGGAGGCTGGGCTTTATGAGGAGGAATATGGCATCAGGATTGAAGGAAGACTCATCAACAGCCTACATTATACAGATGACACAATTTTGCTTGCTGAAACTGAGGAGGACCTGAAGCACTTTCTGCAGAATGTCAGGAACTATAGTCTTCAATGTGGATTGAAGCTCAACATCAAGAAAACAAAGATTCTTACCAATTGGCCAACTGGCAGCACCTATGCTAGAAGGAGAAGAGATTGAAGTTGTTAACAATTATATCTTTCTTGGCTCCACAATCAATACTCTTGGCATCAGCAGTCAGGAAATCAAAAGACAAATTGCACTGGGAGCCACTTATTCTGAACTGTTGTCATGAAAATAATACCCAAACATATATTACTTTTAAACTGTTCTTTCCCTCATCTGTTTCAATGCAGTATATATTATTTATCTCCTGTATCCCCTGTTTTCATAGTTGCCCCCAACCTCCCTATCAACCCTATTTTATAACAGTGGCATTATGCAGTATTTGTCCTTTTGTGACTGAGATATTTCACTCAGCATAATATCCTCCAGGGTCACCCATTTTGTACAAGAGGTGCATAGCAAAGTGGACTGGGGATGGGAAGGGAGGAAACTGTGCAACAACAAAACAATTTCGTTTAAGAGAAAGGGGAACGGGGTGGGGGTCGGGAGGAAAGTGTGCAACAACAAATGAATGGATATCCAAGTTCTCACTACACTTTCATTAAAATCTCAATAAAAAATTAAAAAAATAATTGCACTGGAAAAATCTGCTGTCAGGGACTTCTCCAAAGTACTGAAGTTAGAGTAATGATGTCAATCTAGAGACTAAGGTGTGCCTGATCCAAATCATGGTCTCTGCAATTACTTGCTATGCATCAGAGAGCTGGATAATGAATAAGGAAAAATAAGAATCAATGCCTTTGAGTTGTGGTGCTGGATAAGACTTTTGAACGTACCATGTATTGCTAAGAGAATAGACAAGATTGTCCTGGAGAGGGTATATGCTTTGGAGGCAAGGATTCTGAAGTTCCATCTCACACGCTTTGAGTATGTTGCCAGGAGTGACTACTCCTTGGAGAAGGACATCATGTTTGGAAGGGTGAAGGGAGAACGCAAGAGAGGAAGACCCTGGATGAGATGCATTGACACAGTGACTAGGGTAATGGGGATAGGTGTATCAGAGACAATGAAGTTGGCTCAAGGTAGAGCAGGGTTAAGAGCTGTTGTGCGTAGGGTTGCTACGAGTTGCAAGTTACCTGACGGTGCATAAGAACAACAAAAATCTATGGCACAAATAGACTTCCAAGCATAACAACAACAACAACAACAACAACAACAATCTCCAACCAAAAAAAAAAAAAAAGGATAAAATAGATAGTAGAACCTCAAAATGTATAAATCCTGTGTGGGCCAAATAATGTCTCCAACAGGGTAAAGAGAAAGCCCACAGACTGGGGAAAAATATCCATTAATGATATCTGATAAGGACTTAAATCTAAAATTTATAAAATACTCTAGCGCCTCAGCAAGAAAAAGACAAGGCATCCAATTACAAAATTGGCCAAATGATATGAAATGACTCTTTAGCAGAGAAGATATTCTGATGGCCAATGAACACAGGAAAATATGCTCATTATGACTCCTATAGAGATATGCAAATCAAAACAACAATGAGAAATTACCCCCCACCTCGAAATAATAACAAATTTCAACAGACAACAAATGTTGGCAAGTATGAGGTAAGACTGGAACTCTCATGCACTGCTGGTGGCATTGGAAAATGGGTATACCTACTGTAGAAGGCAGACTGGTGTTTCCTCAGAAAGTTGAAAATAGAAATACCATTTGATCCAGCTATTCCATTACTGGGAATATTTCCTAAAGAAATCAGAGCTGCAACACAAGCAGATGTATGCACATCCATATTCATTGAAGTATTATTCACAAGAACAAAAAGATAAATGCAATCCACCAGATGCTTTGCCGGAGAAGGAGGGGCCATCTCCTCCTGTACCAGTCGGATCCAATTTGATGGTACACACACAGAGAAAATAATAAAATAAAATAAAATAAAAAAGATAAATGCAGCCCAAGTGCGCATGAACAAATTAATGGATAAAGAAACTATGACATGCACACAATGGAGTATTACACATCACTGAAAAAAGAACTCATGAACACTGTGCAGTCTAGACCAGTGAAATAAGTCACTCATGAAAGGACAGATACTGTATAAGACCTATATTGTAAAAATAGGATGGCTAAGGGAGCTCTAGTGGTCTAGTGGCAAGAAGCTGCACTGCAATCCTAGAGGCACACAGTTCAAATCCACCAGATGCTCTGCTGGAAAAGGAGGGACAATCTCCTCCTGTACCAGTCAGATCCAATTTGATGGTACACACACACACAAAATAATAAAAATTTTTAAAAATAGGATGGCTACAGGAGGTGACAGTGATAGTGAAAGCAGGAAATGAATGCAAAGATAATGAACACTGTATTGGAATAGGTGGAATGAATGGCAATCTGAAACAAAAGGATGATCAGACTTTATATGAATGCAATTAACAATCTAGAATTAAACATAGATTATGATTTGAAAGGAGGAGGATAAAAGAAAGCAAAACAAAATGTGTGAATGAAAACCAATCTTTTTTTTTTCAGTAAACCACAAAAAAATCCCAGTTATCTTCTTTTATCACCCCACATTCCTCTTTAATAGTATTTCTTATCTCCACTGTAATCATTATTCTTTTGCAGATCTCCACATTAGACTTGGGCTCACTGATAGTCAAGGCTGATTTACTCCACACTCAGCTCCAGTATCTAGATGCTTTCAGGCCTATAACAGACAGTTAATCAATACTGCTTGAATGACCATGTATATTGAAGTTAAACAAACAGATTCTAAATGCTCTTCTGAGACAACAGCAACATACACTTGACTTTTCACATTTATCTGCACAATAATTAAGCATCTATCCCATGCCATTCAGCACTCTGCTCCAACACCACAACGCAAAGGTCTCAATCCTTCTGCTGTCATCTTTCTTCACTGTCCAGCTCTCAGATTCATAGCAAGTGGAAAGATCATGGCCTGAATCAGGCACATATAATTCCTCAAACTCACATCCTTGTCCTTTGTTCATTTGGAGAGGTCCCTGACTGCAGACATTCCCAAGGCTATGTGTATCCTGATCTCCTGACTGCTGGTTCCAAGTGTATTGATTGTAGAGCCAAGAAAGATGAAGTAACTGGAAGTATCAATCTTTTCTCCATCTATCACAATAATGCCTATCAGTCCAGTGGTGAGAATTTTTGTTTTTTTGAAGTTGAGATGCAATCCATATTAAATAAAATTCTATAAATTTTATATATAAGGCCCTTATCAGACATGTCCTTTTGAGTTGTAGTGTTGGAGAAGAGTACTGAATATCCCATAGACTGTCAAAAGAACAAACGGGTATGTTTTGAAGAAGGTACAACTAGAGTGCTCCTTGGAGGCAAAGATGATAAAGTTTCATGCTATGTACTTGAGGCATATTGATAGGAGAGGCTATTCCTTGGAGAGGGAAACCAAGCTTGGAAAAGTGGAGGGAGGACAGTGAATGAAAGGAAGATTCTCAACCAGATGGATTGACACAGTGACGACAGCAATGGGTTCAAGTACGCCAGAGATTGTGAAGATGGCATAAGATAGGATAGGGTTCATATCTGTTGTTCATAGAGTCGCTATGAGTAATACTTGACTCAACAGCTCCTAGCAACAACAATCCCATGCCAGACAGCATTTTAGGTGATAAAGGAGAACCATGAACAAAGCAGACACACATATAATTCAGGCAAATATAGAAAATGGGTTACAGTAGAATAGAGTGGACTAGGGTATAATGTGGACGAGGGTAGGACAGAGTGCTCTATACATATCCAGAAAGACACAATCTCAACTGGGTGTGTACATTAGGGACAGTATGAAGTAGGATGGCAAACTGTAAAAAGAGTGTAGGTGACATGGAGTTGCTTAGGTCTGACCTCTCCCAACTCAACAGAGGAGAACTGTCAACATCAACAAGATCTGCAGTACAGAAAGAATTCCTATAATGTCAGATGTGGTTTTCTCTGTTCCTGCACCTACTTATACTCATTCCAATACCAACCTTACTGCTTTAATGGGTCCAATATTCATGCAGTGACCACACAGATCTCATAGAACTATACTTATTGCTATGGGGTTTATTAAGGAAGTTAACCAGTTACAATTAAAGTTGGCAACAGAATACAAATTCTCAGTCCAAACAGCTTCTGAAGTGTGCTCACAGGTCCTTTGGCCTTCACTCTTATGTCTTAGGTCAATATCATAACGTTCCCTTAGCCCTGCCAGTTATGAAATTTAGTCCTCCAGCACGCTTGGATGAAGGTCCATGGCTCTGGTTCTACAGGGTAGCAGTTTCAAGTCTGCTCTATCTCATGTTAGTCTCTGGTTCTCTGCTGAAGCTGCTGCTCTCAGTGACTGGAGCAGGAATCTCTAGCCCCCAAAATGTGGGAGTTGCACTCTGCTTTCTCTTCCTTGCTGATAGTGATATTCCCACCTTTACTGTTAGATCCACTCAATTCCACTTGCTGGCATGGGGAAAAATTGACCAACCCCTTAACAATTACTTTATGCACACCCTTTTCCCACTCACATGGTGAAAGGGAAAGTCAAAGTCCATGACAAGGAAAGCCATTCTGAATAATATTGTTAGCCCGGTGTGAGTTTTATTATCTGATGAATACTACATAAAGGAACTACAGGAAGTGAATCAATTTAAGATTCAGGAACTTCATCCTGAGTGCACTGGAAATGCATTAATGCACGTTAAGTAGAGGATAGTCATCTTCAGAAAGAGTCAGTCTTAGGTAGATCACTCTGGCTACAGTGGAAATAAATTCTTAGAGTTAGGCACAAATAGAAGCAACAATAAGGACACTCAGTGGTGCAGTGGTTGAGCCCTCAGCCACTAACCAAAGAGTTAATGGTTTAAATCCACCATCCACTCTGCAGGAAGAAGATCTGCAGTCTTCTTCTGTCGAGATTACAGCTAAGAAACCCTATGGGGTAATTCTACTCTGTCCTGTAGGTTCGTTATGAGTCAGAATCATCTCAACGGCAAGCAACAATAACAACTGAGGCAGGGTGAAACAGTATAGTTAAATTCTCTCAAGAAGTTCTAAGTCCCTTGGGATTAGGAATTATGCCTCTCTAATTTGTCCTGAGGCTTTGCATATGTTTGACACCCAGCGTTGGTTGAGTGGATGACACAGATTGCTGACTGGTCATTCCTTTGCTTACTGTGGGGATTAGCTGGAGGTCAGCCTCCAGCTGTGTCATATATAAAATATCTATAGGATTCTTGCCAGGAATCACAAAATTACAAGTTATTTATTTTTTTGCACATAGTATTCTTGTAGCCAGAACATTCTACATAATTTATGGGGCTAGTAAAAAAGGAATATATTGGACCTCTTGTTTAAAAAGAAGGAAAAGGTTGCCATAAATCATAAAGCTGCTTTCTTATGTGCATCTTCTCTGCTCATGTATGTGTCCCATTGTTACATTGCATCTGGCTGATAGCCTGGCTTGGACTTCTGGCCAGAATAATTGTGAGATAATCAATATCTTTCCTTAGAAGCCACACATTTAGTGGTGTTTTATCCCTAGGTAACTAAGATACCTGTTCCATCTTATCAATAAAAGAAGTCAAACCACACATGACCATCAAGTCAATACCAACACATGGAGATTCCACTAGTTACAGGCAGAACTGCTCCATAGAGTTTTCTTTGCAGTTAATTGCTACAGAGACCAAGCATCAATACTTTCTTATATGGCACAATTGGATGGGTTCAAATCATTAACTTCCACGTTGGTCACAGTTCTTAAAGCCATCAAGTTGATTGTGGTGCACAGCAGCCCTCCACCAGATTCCCACTGGAGGAGATGGCCTGCCTTCTCCCAAAGTGTGGCTGATAGATTTGAATTGCTGGCCATTTGTTCAGGTTACTCGTTGAATACAAACTGTGGCCACCACCCAGGCACCTACCTTTTCAATATATGTTATACATGCTAAAACATCCTCTTTCCTCCTTTATTTTAACCTTCCTGAAATTAAGGCGTGCCTTGCAATCAATGGCATTGTTCTTACTCTCTTTTCCAGCACATGATTTGTGTAATGGTCCAGTAGTGAAGCTTTTTGTTTTCTTAATGATAAGATGTAATGCATATTGAAAGTGGAAGTCTTTGATCTTCTGCAACAAGTGATTCAAGTTTTCTTCACTTTCTGTACACAAGGTTGTGTCATGTGCATAATGAAAGCTGTTTATGAGTCTTCCTCTAATCCTGATGCCTGTCTTCTTCATATAGTACAACTTCTTGAATTATTTTCTCGGCCTACAGATTGAAATGAAAAAAACAAAACAAAAACAAAACACACAAACCATCCCATGGACAGCCAAGAGAATTAACAGATACATCTTGAAAAGGGTGCAGCCAGAGTACTGTTTGGAGGCAAGAATGATGAGGCTTTGCCTCACATACTTTGGGGGGCATGTTGCTAGGAAGGGATGTTTCTTGGAGAAGGGCATGATGCTGGGAATGGTGGAGAATTAGTGTAGGAGAGGAAGACCCTCAACCAGTAGGCATACACGGTGATTGTGGCAATGGGCTCTTGTGTGTCAGGAAGTGTGAGGATGGTGAGGCATAGAACAGGGTTCAGATCTTTTGTTCAGAGGGTCACTATGAGTTGTATTCAACTTGGCAGCACTTAACAACAACAGATTGAAATGGCTACAGCATTTCTTAAGCTGAAGGAATTGAATGACAAGTTCAAGCTCAAGTTGCAATACTTAAGGATGCTATGGGCAGAATACTGAATGGTTCAAGAAGCATTAAAAAAAAGGGAAGAAGTACACATAGTCACTATACCAAAAAATATTAGCTGGCCCAGAATAATTTCATGAGACAATGTATGATCAAGAGGCAATGGTGACAAAGGAGGAAGTTCAAGCTATTTTCAAGGAATTGACAAAAAAACAAGGCCTCAAGAATAGATGGCATACCAATTAACATATTTCAACAAACAGGCTGCCCTGGGTGTGCTTACCAGGTTGTGCCAAGAAATCTGGAGGTCAAGTACTTGGCCAACTGATTTGAAGAGATCCATATTTATTCCCATTCTAAAAAAATATGATCCAACACTGTGGAAATTACCGAACAGTATCACTAATATCATGCACAAGCAAGGTCCTGCTGAAAATTATCCAAAAATTATTGGAATAGTATATCAACAGAGAACTGCCAGATGTGCAAGCTGGGTTCAGAAGAAGCCACGGCACTAGGGATATTATAGCCAATGTTAGATAGATCTTGGCTGAAAGCAGAAAGTACCAGAGGAATGCCTATCTGTGTTCATTGACTGTACAAAGGAATTTAACTGTGTGGATCACAACAAATTGTAGCTGGCCTTCAGAATAATAGGAATCCTAAAACTCTTAATTGCACTCATGAAAAACCTATATTTGGACCAGAAAGGAGTCATCAGAACAGAGCAAGGGAATACTGCATGGTTCAAAATCAGGAAAGGCATGTGTGTGCCATCTCTACGTACCTGAGCATGAAAAGAACAATTGCTGATGAGCCAATTCCTTGCTTAGTTATAGCTACCTACTGAAACCTAGTTATAGACATCTATAAATGGTGTTGTTCTTGTTGTTGTTGTTGTTATGTGCCATCGAGTCACTTGTGACTCATAGTGACCCTATGTACAACAGCCCTAAACCCTACTCTACCCTGTGCCAATTGCACTGCCTCTGACACACCCATACCGATTACCCCAGTAACTGAATCAATCCACCACATAGAGGGTCTTGCCCTCCTACGCCGTCTCTTCACCCTCCCAAGCATGATATCCCTCTCCCAGGGACCTGCCCCTCCTTACAACATGTCCAAAGTATGTCAGACAAAGCCCCAGAATCCTTGCCTCCAAAGAGCAGCCTGGTTTAGCCCTCTCTAGGATGAATCTGTTTGTTTTCTTGGCAGTCCATGGTATATTCAATATTCTGCTCCAGCACCACAGCTCAAAGGCATCAACTCTCCTTCTATCCTCCCTAGTCATTGTCCAACTCTCCAATTTATAACAAGTGATTGCAAAGACCATAGCCTGCATCAGATGCACTATAGTCTCCAGAGTGACACCATTGCTCTTCAGTACCCTGGAGAGGTCCCTAACAGCAGGTTTTCCCATCGCAATACGTTTTTTTTTTTTTTATTTCCTGGCTGCTGGTGCCAAGAGTGTTGACCATGGAGCCGAGCAAACTGAAGCTGTGAACAATCTCAATCTCTTCACCATCCATCCTGATGCTGCCAAATGGTCCAGCGGTGAGAATCTTTG
>NW_006399812.1:1891921-1912158 GCF_000299155.1 Elephantulus edwardii | reverse complement strand
CTACAATATCCCTAGTACCACGACCCCTTCTAAACCCAGCCTGGACTTCTGGCAGTTCTCTGCTGATGTGCTGCTCCAGTCATTTTTGGATAATCTTTAGTAGAATCTTGCTTGCATCTGAAATCAATGATACTGTTCTATAGTTTCCACACTCTGTTGGGTCACCCTTTTTGGAAATACTTAGGAGATACTGGTCACACTAAACTTAAGAGGATCTATAAATATCTAGCTATAAATATCAATAGATTGATAGATATACTGTCCAGTTTATTTTGTCTCATGACAATCTTACATATATAAGTGAACAAATCATTTCCTCTCCTGTATCTTCTTCATATACTCAAGCCTATTGTTGAAGCTAATATGTTGACCGATCTGACTTAGGATATCCCTTGACCATAATGTCCTTATAGTTTCACAAACATGGTGCCCTCCAGTTACAGAGCCTTCTTAATAATGTTTACAAGGTGGTTTTTAAACTCTGCTGCATAACCAACATACCTAATAATCTGTGGGCTCTACTAACTGAACCTCTGATTAGTTAGAATTTCCTCCATGCCCAGCACTATTCGAAGTGTTGTGATTAGAGCATTAACCTCTGACCTCAATGAGTATGTTAGTTGTTGGTCAAGCAAAAATAATAAACATTTCAACTATTTATTTGTATTTACCCAGAGTGAAAAAGAAGAAACAAAAACTCAAAGAAGAAACTACTTTATTGGACTGCCTAGTGCCAATTTGGGCGACATCGGATTGTGTATATGTCCACTGTTCCAAATCCCTGGAAAGCCCATTATATACAAATTTTGTGTACAAAAAAATATTTCATAATAACAAATAGGTACTACTTTATATCACTTATTTGTATTTTAAAGACTTTTGTCCTGTCCATTTAGGTGGTTTTTTACAATGTTTTTTGTTCATCGAAAATTATGTACATGTACTAAGATAAATACTTAAGTAACCTAAGGTAGATATGCAAGGTATTCTTTAACTGCTCTGACTTAGGTATAAATTCAACATCAAGACAAATTCAGGAACATAACTCAACTGTAATCCTTCACTCCTGGGCAATTAGCTGAATGACATTTCTCAGTATCCAAACAGGTATACAGGGGCCAGGTGACTGTTTTATGGACAAGGATGAGAAATTGCATGTGCCACTTCCAGATCTGCTTTCAGAAATGCTTCAGTGAATTCTTCTACCCCTCTGCCCTTCCATGTGGCCCTTAGAAATCATGGCAGAGGTGTCAAAGGTGCCACAAGATGGGAAGAACTTAGATCTCAGATCACTGTTTAGGGAAGTTTTGCCCAAGCCACTCGGGCTGTGATGTAAGCAAGAATAACATCTCCATCATTTAAGCTGCTCATGTTTTGTTTGTTTAAGTAATTTGCCCTCTCAATAAAAATAAAACTAAAGTATACACCTCACCAAAGAAGACATTCAGATGGCCAAGAAACACCTGAAGAAATGTTCAAAATCCCTAGCTCTAAGAGAGATGCAAATCAAAACAAACATGAGATATCATCTCACCCCAGTAAGAATAGCAAAGTTTAACAGAGCAGCAAACAACAAATGCTGAGATTGTGGAGAAACTGGAGCCCTTATTCACTGTTGGTGGAGGTGTAAAATGGTGCAACCACTATTGAAGGCAGTACGGCACTTTCTCAAAAAAGTTGCGAATAGAGATACCATTTGACCTAGCAATTCCTTTACTGGGAATATACCCCAAAGAATCCATAACTGCCAACCAAGCAGATATATGCATACCCATGTTTATCACGGCTTTGTTCACAATAGCAAACAGTTGGAAACAACCTAAGTACCCCATCAACTAATGAATGGATAGAGAAGCTGTGGTATATTCACACAATGGAATACTACACTGCATTGAAAAACAAGGAACTCATGAAATATTGTACAAAATGGGTGACCTTAGAGGACATTATGCTGAGTGAAATATCTCAGTCACAAAAGGACAAATACTGCATAGTGCCACTGTTGTAAAGTGGGACTGACATCGGGGCTGGGGTGGCGGGGAGACTGAGAAGATGGGATAAATATTGTATACTGCATTGAAACAGATGAGGAGAAAAGGAATATGTGATTAGGTATTATCGTCATGACAGGAATCCAGAACGAAGGCTGCGTAGTGGAGTGGACCTGCGGGGAGGGATTGTATAACAATGAAAGAATTTTTCTTCTAGTTTTCAAAGCGAAGAGTGAACTGGTGAGGGGTGGGCAGGGAGAAAAGTGCAACAATGAATGAATGGAAATCCAAAGTCTCTGTAAATTTTCATTAAAATTAATAATAATAAAAAGTATAGCTTCAATAAGAATTCAAAGATGAATGGAATCCCAAAATCTCTGTAGATGTTCATTGAAATGAAAAATAAACAACCTAAATTAAAAAAAAAAGAATTCAAAGATGAGAAAGCTTAGACTGGAGGCATTTGATAGGAGCCATAAAGGTACAAACAAAAAGAAAGAGAGACACTGCAGGGCTGGCAGGAGTGTGAGTGTTCAGAACCTTGTGGTTTCGGAATTTGGCTTGTTCTGAGAGCTGAAGATAAATATTTCAGGTTAGAACCTATCTTTATGCTGCTAGCACCTTACCCAAAGATTCTAAAACAGAAATTTGCAAATGACTCTTCTATGGTTCCAGTGGAAACAAAATGTGCATTGCTGTAGAAGCCAAACCATTGTACAGCCTGAATATATTAGCTGTGCAGGTGTTGACTGTTAAAGCCTAGTCAAGCTTCAGTAATTCAAGCTAGAGCACCCAAACCATGCTGAGGAGGCAAAGCAGAACTAGACAAAGTCAATAAAGTCCACAAGACATATCTTGCTAGGGTCCTCCCAGGAAGAGCACTAGAGACCACCTCCTTTCCACACAAACACTGTGCAGTGTCTTAGCCTACACAGAAGTCGCCTCCATCAGGCATTCCTAGGGAAAGCCACGAACTCAAAGCTGTGCTCCTCCTGAAAATCCCAAGGCAGACTGTGGTCATGAAGCATAGAGAAGAAGAGGAGGCGGAAAGTAAGGAAATTAGGAAAGTCAGTTAAGAAATACTGGCTTGATTGTAAAGGAAAGCTTTTTAAAAATATCAAATAAGAAGCAATTCTTTACTAGTTCATCTCTTAATAGCTCAGGAGAAAGTATCTAAAAGGTCGGTTGTTATCTCCATGACTGACTATTTGATCTTTTTGTATAAGGAAAGAAAGGTCAACTTTTAGAACGAAGGCAAAGCAAGGGATTGATGCTTTTCATTCACACATGAGTCTTTGAATCTCTGGACGCTCTGGCAGGGTGTAGACAACTAACAAGTCCTGTTAAGCTCTCTATTTTAATAGTACATGCAGAGACAAAGATGATAATAAATCTTGCATATGTGAGTGATGATGGTGCAGTGATGGGTTTGGGGCAAGAGTGGGAAATGGATAGGGGAACTCAGGGGCATAGATAGCTGAGAGGTCCCAATGTAGCTCCGGCCCTAGGGTCTTTGCACTTGCTCTTGTGTTTTCCCCTACATGTTTGGGTAATGAATCTTCCTTCTTTTAGCTCTCCCAGATGCTACCTTCTCTGACCCTCAGCCTTTGTAAAAATAGCTCTCCTAAGAAACTCTACTCCTTTAACTTGCTTTAATGGCAACCACTTCATCCCCTATCCCCACCATGTGACATTACATTCTATATCCATTTGTCTTCTGTGAGTGCTTGGGCTTTGTTTTCTTTACAAAACTGTTGATTTTTGTTCTAGGATAAGTACCTGGTACACAACCAAACCAAAAATCCACTGACATTAAGTCAATTACTACTTACAGAGACCCTATAGGATAGACTAGAACTGATCCATAGGGTTTCCAAGGCTGTAATATGTATGGAAACACACTGTCAGCTCTTTCCCTATAAAGTAGCTGCGGGTTTGAACTATTGGCCCTTCAGTTAGCAGTAGAGTGATTAACCACTGTACCATCAGGGTTTCTTTTGGACAATAACAGAGTTCAAAAAATACCTATTTGCCTAGAACTCTTATTGGCCAACTCCCTTCAGTAGCTAGTGATCAGCTAGCTGTGCTGAGAAAGCTCAGAGACTCAGAATGTGCTATTCAATGGCTAGTACCTTGCTTGACTATTAGGAAGCAAAGTCATAGGGTAGGCTGTCAGCGTTGCTGTCTGGTGTGTTGTTGTTAGTTACCATGGCTTTGGCTCTGCATCATAATAACCCCATGTGCAATAGAATTAAATGCTTCCAGGGCCTGCACCATCTTCCCAGTCATTGTTACACTCATGTCTGTTGTGTCTGCTATGTATTTTGAGAACCTTTCACACAGGGAGCTCATCCTCCAGTGCTGTATTAGGCAATATTCTGCTTTGATTCACAGAGTTTTCACTGACTGAGTTTTGGAAGGAAAGTTCCAGGCCTTCATTCTTAGTTTATCTTAGTCTGGAAGCCCTGGGAAAGCCTATCCACACCAAGGGACCCATCAGTGTAGCTTTGAGCATCATGATATTGTTGTGTGCTATTGTGTCAGAACCAATCTGTAGCTGACGCTCTAGTGGATTTTCAGAAGCATGGAGGGGGGAGATTGTCCATCTTTCTTATGCAGAGGAAAAGGTGGATTAGAACCCCTTGCCTTTGGGATTGCAACACAGCTTCTTACCACTGGGCCACTGGAAATCCCAGCAACACAGCAACACTCAAACCACCTCTGAAGGATCAACTGACACATTAGGTGATGGCTGCCTAGTATAAAAATACTCAAACCCACTGTCGTCAAGTAGATTCCTAGCCATGGTGAGCTCATCAGGGATTTGAGACTATACCTTATTCACATGAGCCTTTGAATTACTGGAGTAGACTGCTCTACTTTTTCCCACGAAGCAGCTGGTGGATTCAAACTGTTGATTTTTGGCTTAGCAGCTCAGCATATAATGCACTACATCTCTAGGGTTCTTTTTGCCTAGTATTGTTGTTGTTGTTATGTGCCATCGAGTCTCCTGCAATTCATAGTGACCCTACGTACAATAGCTCTGAAGCCTGCCCTGTCCTGGACCAGTCTCACTGATTCCAACACACCTACCTTCATTGCCCCTAGTCACTTTATCAACCCATCTCATCTGGAGTCTTCCTCTCCTCGCTGTCCCTACACCCTTCTGAGCCTGATGTCCTTTTGCAAGCATCAGTCTCTCTTGGTTGGAGCTTCAAAATCCTAGCCTCCAAGGAGAAAGTTGGTTTCACTCTCTCCAAGACTGACCTATTTATTTTCTTGGCAGACCACGGTGTGTTCAAGACTCTTCTCCAGCACCACAACTCAAAGGCATCAATTCTGTCACCTTTAGTCATTATCCAGCTCTCTGATGAACAGCAAGTAATTGTGAAGACCATGGCCTGGATCAGGCACACCTGAGTCTCTAGATTGATATCATTACTTCTCAATACGCTGGAGAGGTATCTGACAGCAGATTTTCCAGTGTAATTTGTCTTTTGATTTCCTGGATGCTGGTGCCAAGAGTGTTGATTGTGGAGCTGAGCAAGCTGTAACTGTTAACAACCTTAATGTTGCAGGGCGGGGGGGGGGGGGGGGCAGAAATTGAAACTAAGCTTAGATTTACTCAACAGTTTCCTAACAGACTTCTAAACATAAAACAGAATCAAGTTTAAACTTTTAGTTTCCTCTTGGCTACTAACCTAGAGGTTGGCAGTTTGAATGCGCCTGGCAGCTCCAAAGAAGAAAAGCCTGCAGAACTGTCTCTGGAAGGTCCTGCCCAGACCCCACTCTTGTGGGGCCCTGGCTCAGTGCTGAGGACAACCTCACAGAGCTCACGATTAACTTCCAGTTAAAAATATACTTCAAAAGAGCCCGACATTACCTAGCCTGGCAGAATGTTGTTGTTGTTGTTAGGTGCTGTTAATGCAGTTGTAGGATGAGAGGCCTCCAGTCAGAATCAGCTCCGGGGGATCTGACAACAGTAACATACAGGCCAACAGCCAATATAGTGGGCTCAAGTAGGACATGATGAAAATGCAGCAGGGAGATATTTCTGATGGCAAAATACAAGGAGGCCAGGACAGAATAGGGTTGCAGAGAGAGGCTTGGAGCTGGAAGGCTGCTTTGGGGAGGAATCCGGATCTGGAGGGCTGAGGTCTCTGGGAAGAGCCAGCGGTGGGGTTGCAGAGTCTGATGGGACTTACTGTAAGATCGATACAAGAGGGCTGAAAGAAAAGAGAAAGGAGCCTCATCGATACAACGCTTAAGCACTCAACAGCTGATGGAATGAATGATTGGCTATTCAAACCCACTCAATGTTTCTTTGGGAGAAAGACCTGGTGATTTATTCCCCAAGAAAACCCAATGAGTAAGTTCTACTTTGTAATGTGGGGTAGATAAGGGTCCAAATCAACTAGACAAAACCTAACAACACTTACAAGGGAAGACAATTTGATGATGTCTGGGGACAGATCTATCTACTGCCACCCTCCAGGCTTGTGGTATCCTCCCGTCACCCACAACATTCTTGTCACCTCCCTGGTCCTGTGCAGAGCTGAGGAGAGTCAAGACAAGAAAAATAAGCAGGAAAGAAATAATTTAATTAGTTAATACATTATCAGGCAATAGACTTGTTCTGATGTACCATAGAGTAAGAACTCATAGCTGACCCTCCAGTGGGTTTCTGAGACTGTAAATCTTGCGAGAGGATATGGCTCATCTTTCCCCAGTGGAGCAGCCGGTGGACTCAAACTGCCTACCTTTGGGTAGGCAGTACACCTCCTTACCACTAGACCACTGATATACTTCAAACCCTCTTTTAAAACTGGACCCGGGACACAATTTCTCTTTGTCCATTAAGCAATCCTTGACAGAAGGCAACCTCCTACTTTTCAGACTGGCTATTCTGCCAGGCTAAGCCTGGAAGCAGGAGTAGCATCCACTTCCGAAATGGCTTGCCTCCGGAAACTCTATGTATGAACAGTGCTCAGGCCTGTCGTTCATAGGGTCGCTATGAGTCATCTACGACTCGACGGCACCTAACAACAACAACAACATTCTGCCAGGCTAGGTAATGTCGGGCTCTTTTGAAGTATATTTTTAACTGAAAGTTAATCTTGAGCTCTGTGAGGTTGTCCTCAGCGCTGAGCCAGGGCCCTACAAGATGCTGTTGGCTTCTCAGGCCAGCAGGCATCCATCTCAGCCACCTTTGGGACACCTGGTCAAGTTGTCATAGGAATCAGGGCAGGTGTATAGGGAACTTTTCATTTTCTAAAGAAAAAAATGCAGTCTCTCCAGGGGCCCTGGAAGTCTGCAGTTGGCAGTCAATCTACAGGCTTACTGTCTGCTCTTACCAGTAAAGATTGTTCACTGCCTGGAGAACTGCTGTGATAAAGATTGTGGTTGTTCTTTGGATCAATTCAGAATCCTGGCAAACCCATGTGTACGGAGTAGAACAGATTCTCGGGATTTTTAAAGCTCTGACCTTTCAGAAGCAGATCATCAGATCCATCTTTCTAGGTGCCTCTGAGTGGATTTGAGCTGCCAGTCTCTCAGCTGGTAACCAAATGCTTAACAGTTTAACACCTGAGAACGTACTGCAAATACTGCAGCTAAAAAGAAAACCCTGTGGAGCCATTCTGCTCTGTGGCATGTGTGGCCACAGTGAGTTCAAATCTACTTGACAGTAAGTAAAGGCGCTTGGCTGTGATCAACAAAAGCCTGAAAGCTCACCATGCTTCCTGTTCTGTGTGTGTGCATCTCTCTTCTCAATGTGTACAAGCAAATAAATGAGCAACACTGAGCATCTTGAATTCGCGTTGCCCGATTTCTGGAACAGGACACAGAATTGATGGGCACATCTTTATTTCTCCCTACAATATGTATCCTTGTGTAATAATCGCCTTTCCATTTCCTTGAGTCTCTTCCAGCCAAATGATGCCAAACATAACACAAACACTGCTAGCGGAAGAGATGGTCTTTTATTAGTTCCTAGAAAGCCTTCCGTTTCCTTCCAGAATCAGTGTTGTAACTCGGAACCAGTCGATGGGCTGGGAGTACAACAAATATGTCGGAACAGTAAGCACCCTGTTTTGGAAATATGGTGATACTTGTCATGGTAAAACCATCGTAAACAGGGCCTTCCCAGCTGTAACTGATGATAAGATTAAGAGAGATTGAGATTGGAGTTTACACTTTGATGAATATTTTGAAATGGTGCCAGTTCATCTCCAGAGATGGGGAGGAAAAGAATACTTCATCTCATACTGAGGAGACTTTTTTCCCCTTTATCTGGGGTTCCATGTGGATCCCAGACTGACTTTGCTTGCAGAGGAGAAATAGGAATCTCAAGAAATAACATAGAATTGCATTTTCGTGATCACCACTCAGGAGGGCTCAGTCAGCTCTGAGGATCAGTGTTTCTGCCTCCACTACCTAAGGCTCTTCTTGTGCAAACAGAATCTATATACGAATGGTTCCTAACCCCAAATTCTTCATTTCTCAACTGATTATAGCTCACTTTTCAGCAGGGAATCACTTCAAAAGCATCCTCACTCGAGGCTGTACAGGAAATTAGTGACAACTGCACATCCCCCTTCTGACCCACTGACTTTGTTGATGCCTCTCGGAATTAGCAGCCACTGGGGCTTATTTCTAGACTTTGACAAGGCCCAGCCTCGCTAGTGCAGATCATTAGCCGATGCCAACTGAGGCTTTGGAAATAAGCACGCTCCAGCACTTGTCACTTCCCTTTGCCTGTCGCCGGACGATAACATGGAATAAGCCAGCACGTGGGCCTTTTCTCCTGCCTGGACTGATTGCACTGTTGAATAAAATGAGACAGTGTGCTGGGTGCAGGCAGTCAGATCTTACTGGAGAAACTGGCATAAATTTGTGTCTCGCAAGACACTCAAATTAAGGGAAAGATTCCAGTGGGATGGCAGGAGGCCAAGTGGCAAAGAAAGTCAGAGGGACAATGGAAACGTTCTTCCAAGGCCTGCCTCACTGCGGAGTGGTGAGAGACGCACTGACATGGCCCAATTACCCTGACAAAAATCAAAGGTGGTGGCTGTGCACCTGGGGCTGATTTTGTGAGTGACTGGGCAAGGGGAGGTGCTGACCCAGTGAGCATTGTCTGATGGGTCTGAGGTGGTGCCTGAGGGTGGCTGGTGCGGTGTCATCCTCAACAGGCACTACATGGCAATGGTGGGGTTGTCTCTGCAAGGCGAAAGAGGTTAGGTTTTCTGGAAAGGTCTGGAACCACCTAGAAGATTTCGTTATTCCAAGAGGGCTTTCCCTCCTGTGGGAGAGCTCTGCCTCACCCAAGCTGGGCCTCTTCTCTATCACCTATCACAGTTTGAGAGATACAAGATCAGCCCCACTCCCTTAATAACAAAAGGAAACCATGCCAGAATTCTTGGGAAGAAAGCTATTGTTTGATGAAACACTGATGAAGACCATTCTACCTTAACCATACTATTAATAGGAGCCAGGCACAAAGCATCGAACTTACTCTTGCAATGTTTTCATTGTCAAAGCCAAGTATACTGAAGAAAGTCTAGAGAGAGAAACAAATTCCTTTTAATGTCATACTTTTTGGGGTAATAAGCAATCTCAGCTTGCTCCTCACTTCTTCAATTTTAACCCTAAAAATCTTGCATTCTGGGAAACTCTTTAGGCATGGAAAAGGCAGAACAGCTGGTCAGCCTACTTTTGGCTGATATCAGAGTAACTGTTTAGATTTATTGTTGTTGTTGTTCATTGCCTTTGAGTTGAACACGACTCATAGCGACCCTATGAACAAAAGGCCTGACGCCCCTCTACAACTATCGACATTTATTAAAGTTCATAGAGTTTTTGGGGAGGCATGTTATTTAGCAAGTGGAGGTCGTTTAATAAATGGATATTGAATGTGACTGGCATGCCTGACTACTACGCAAAGGGTCAGAAGTTCAAGTCTTCCCAGAAGTGCTTCAGAAGAAAAACAAAGCAATTCACTTAAAAAAAAAACAGCCATCAGAAACTCTATGGAACACAATCCTGCCCCAACACAATCATGGCTGTCAGGAGTTGGAGTCAATGGAAACCAGGTAAAATAAATGAAAAATTTGTTTCTGACCTTTATAATACATGGTCCATTTCTTCAACTTTGTTTACCTTAATAAAGTTATTAAGGACACACACTGTTACTAAGTTTAGCAATCATGGATTTGAATCTTTGCTCTACCACTTGCTGGCTGTATGAATTTGGGAAAGTCATCACCTACTCACCCTATTCTTCATTTCTTTTATCTATAACAAAACCAAAACAACAACAACAACAACAAAACTCACTGCCCCCAAGTCCATTCTGGCTAATAGTGACCCCTCCCCAATATAGTTTCTGAAGCTGTAGCTCTTTATAGAAAGAGATTGTCTATCTTTCTCCTGCAGGGTAGCTGGGGGATTTGAACCACTGATATTTTGGTTAGCAGTCTGAGAAATTAAGCACTGTGCCACTAAGGTTCTATTTTTTTAATCTGTAAAGTAGGGCTGTTCTAAATCTGTAAAGTAGGGAGATAGCTCTGGTGACCTAGTGGCAAGAAGCTGCATTGCAGTCCCAAAGGCATGCAGTTCAAATCCACCAGCTACTCTGCAGAAGACTGGGCAATTTCCTCCCATGCTTCTGAAGACCTGCCAGAGGATCAGCTATAGAACGGTTTCGACTCAATGGCATGCAACAACAACAAAGTAGGGATAATAATGGAATCTATTTAGAAGGTTTCTTTTAATTAGTATTAAATGAGTATGACTCATAGTGACTAAGAACAACAGATCTGAATCCTGTCCTATCTTGTTCCATCCTTACCATCTCTATACACTTGAGCCCACTGCTGCAGTCACTGTGTTCATTAATACATCTCAAGGGGGTCTTTCTCTCTTTCACTGACCCTCCATCCTTCCAAGCATGATATCCTTTTCCAAGAAATAGCTTCTCCTAGCAATATGTCCAAAGCATGAGAGATGAAGCTTTAACATCCTTGCTTCCAAGGGGCACTCCAGCTGCACCCTTTCCAAGACATACTTATTAGTCCTTTTGACAGTTCATGGAATATTCCATTTTCTCCAGCATCATAACTCAAAAGCATTGATTCTTCTTCTGTCATTCTTATTCGTTGTCCAGCTCTCAGACGCATAGCAAGCAATGGGGAAGACTATACCAAGAGCTTAAAACAGTTCCTGGCACATAATAAAAGTTCAGCATGTGTTAGATCATTATTTTCTGATTGAGAAGTGGTGATATATATTATATCATTATTTAGCAACAAAACCATCACAAGTGCAATTTCTACATTTTGTGTTTGGTCCACTGACTCTGGTGGCCTTGTTATTATGTGCTATCGAGTTGCTTATGACTCATAGCAATCCTATGTACAAGAGCCCTATACTCTGCTCTATCCTATGCCAATCTTATTGTCTCCAACACACCTAACCTCATTACCCTAGTCATTGAATCAATCCATCTCATCGAGACTTTCCCAATGCGGTTCATCTTTTAATTTCCCAACTGCTGGTACCAAGAGTGCTGATTGTGGAGCCAAGCAAACTGAAGCTGTTGACAATCTCAGTCTCTTCACTGTCTATCATGATGCTGTCAACTGGCCCAATGGTGAGAATCTTTATTTTCTTGATGTTGAGCTTCAATCCATGTTGAAGGCTGCAGTCCTTGACCTTCTGCAGCAAGCGCTTCAGGTCCTCCTCAGCCTACTGGTAAGGAGTTGTGCTGCCAACCTTAAGGCAAGCAGTTTAAATCCATCAGCTGCTCCTCAGGAGAAAGATGGGCGATCTCCTTCCATGTGATTTTTCAGCCTCTGAAAACCTGCTGAACTTATGAGTCAGTTTCCACTCAATAGCACATAACAACAACAATATCAACTAATAATACAGTGTAAGTATAAAGATCTTCCTCAATTATTAGTCAAATAGTGGTCTTCTGGGATGATTTTCTCCTCTTGTCTACTGGAGAAGAGCAAAGTAAACTATCTCCTGTTCTTTAAACTCCTCCAGATGGTAGAGTGCAGGCCCAACCGGGTGAAGGCAGAGCTCTCTCGTGGAAGGGAAAGTTTTGGAATAATAGAAATCATCTAGATTGTTTCAGATCATCCTCATCACCATCACTAATTCATCCATATTATTTTCCTCCCTACACTCCTCTTCCCCAGAAGGTGAAAAGTTTGTTAGGAAAGTCCTTATAGGTCAACTTCTAAGGCCACAGGTGAAGGAGGAGAAGGGAAGAAAATGAATCTGGAGACTTTATCTTCCTTTCTCTTTAATATCTTGTTTTCCTTTAAGGAAATAATTTGTATCTCCTACACAGGAGCATGCAAGTTCCCATTAGCTACTTATCAAGGTCGATTTTATCACACTCCTACCTGAAACATAAAAAATTAGTCACCATTAGTATGCTGTATCACCACTTATTTCTTAAGTTTGTCATAGTTGGTGGCTTGCATGTTGTTGTGATGTTGGAAGATACAGCACTGATATTTCATATATCCGCAGAGTCACCCATGGTGAACAGGTTTCAGTGAAGCTTCCAAGCCAAGACAGAATAAGGAGGGCTGACCATCCACTTCTGAAATAACTTTCAAAACTCTCTGGACAAGAGAAGTTGGATACAGTATCAGAAGACAAGCCCCTCAGGTTGGCAGGCACTCAATACGCAACTGAGGCAGAGCTGCCTTCTCAACGTAGAGTCCACTGTAATAATGTGGATGGTGCAGAGCTTCCACCCAATGAAGGGCCTTCATTTGCTGATGTGGCAAGATTCTACATGAGGAGAACCAGCTTCAGCCACTTAATAAGAACTAGAACATGAAATGTATGAGGTTGAATCTAAGAAAATTGGAAGTAGTTATAAACAAAATGAAAGGTATAAAGACTGACATGCTAGGCTAACATGAGCTGAAAATGACTGGTATTGGCTATTTTGAATTAGGTAATCACATTATTTACTATGACAGCAATGATGCCTTGAAGAAGAATGGTGTGTCATTCATCCTAGGACAAAGCATTTCTAGATCTGTACAATACAAGGCTGTGCACTTTAGGATACTAACTGTACACATTCAAAGAAGTCCTGTTAATACAATCATTAGTAAAATATATCCACTAACCAAAGACAAGAAAATTGAGGATTTCTACCAACTTTTGAAGTCTGAAATTTTTCAAACATGCAACTGAGATGCATTAACAATGCATTAACAATAATTGATGTGCAAAAAAGTAGGAAACAAAGAAGAAAACCTGGAAGCTGGAAAATATGGCCTTGGTGACAGAAATGAAACTGGAGATGGAATGATAGACTTTTAGACAAAGAATGAGTTATTTTTTACAAATATTTTATTATAAAAAGAAATGATGATAATATACCTCGACTTCACCTGACAGACTACACAGGAATCAGGTGCTGACTCTCTGGTATAGGTCGTGATATGCAAGTTCAAATTAAAGTTGAATAAAATGAATACAAATTCATGAGAGCCCAAATATGACCTCGATTTATATTCCCAACTAAATTTAAAAACCATTTTACAAATAGATTGGACACACTGAACACTAATGTCTATAGGCCAGACGAGTTGGGGGATGACATTAAGGACATTATCCATGAAGATAGAGAAGGCCAAAAGAGATGTCAGAAGAGACTGAAAATTGCAACAGAACTTAAGAAGTAACAATCATGAAAAGGAAAGCTGAAGTAAAAAAAGCTGAACAGAAGGTTTCAAAGGGCAGTTTGAGAAGACAAAATAAAGTATTATAAAGCAATGTTCAACGGGGCTGGAGTCAGAAAGTCAGAATGCATCCGTTTTTCCAGAGTTGAGATGTACCAGCATTTCTTACCACTGGCAGACAAAGCTTACAGTTTTCTAATTTCTGCTCTGGGCCCATGCCTCAGGGCTGGCCCCATGTTGCCAGCCCACCCTAGTGGAATTCTGGGCCTAGCATGGAACCACATTTGCTGGAATCCCGGTCTTTCCTGTGCTGTTAGTTGCAATCTCAAGGCTTCACAGAACCACCTAAAGGAGTGAAGTCACTTGGCTCTGTTGCAGCCTGGAAATAAGAGCGTTCTTGAGAAGCATTTATGAAATCTCTATTACTGGAATGTGGATTTAAAAGGCTTGCTTGGGTGAGCCGCTAAATCTTTACAAATGTTTAGGATAAGCGCAAATGAGAAAAACATGTTCAGCTAGACTTTTAGTTTCTAACTCAACAATGTTCCTAATTCTCTTCTGCCGACATGCAAGTGTGGTGAGGCCGCAGAATGACCTCAGGGCTAGCAGCTGAAGCTATCGTCCTGCCACATTCAGGTGGCTTTCCTTGAAAGTGCTACATTCTCTTTCTCTCTTCTTATTTTCTCCAGTTCTCCTTCCCATTTATGACAAGAAAAGGTAGTATCTTGAGTATTATCATCTATTAGTATTCTGAGGAGCTCTGTTGGCATACTCTGTGCAAAGTTGTGCTGCTAAACCAAAGGCTATGTCTCTCCTGCTTTTGAAATCAACTAGCAGCTCTGGAGGAGAAAGATAGAAATTCTCCTCCTGTGTTATTTTACAGCCTCTGAAAACCCAGTGGAAGGTAAGCTATAAGTCAGTTTTGACTTAAGAACAAAGAAAGACAGACAAAGATCATCTAAAAACATTACAGTGAATACAAGTTACTCTTGTTAATGTTTCATCGAGTCACCTGTGACTCGTAGAGATCCTAGGGACAATAGATCTGAATCCTACCTTATCCTGAGCCAGTCTCACTGTCTCCAACACCTCCACTCCCATCACCCCAGTTACTGTGTCAATTCATCTCATCTGAGGTCTACCTCTCCTGCACTGTCCCTCTACCCTTCTAAGCATTATATCCTTCTCCATGGACTGTCTGTCCAGGCCAGAAGCCCAAAGTGTTTAAAACAGAGCTTAAAAATCCTTGCTTCCAAGGGGCAGCTTGGTTTACACCCTCTCCAGGACATACCTGTTTGTTCTCTTGGTACATTGTATGTTCAATACTCCTCTCGAGCACCACAACTCAATGGCATCAATTATGCAAGCTTCACCTGATCTGGTAACGTGATATTCGTATGCCTGATTTGTTATTAAAGGTTTGACACTAAATTGTCAGCTTGATTGGGAGAAAATAATTTTTCTAATTAGTTCAGCACTTTGCTGTACTAAACCAATATATAGATTGCTGTGATGCTGAGAGCTAGAGCACCATGTGTCAAATGCCACAAGGGTCCTGCACGGTAGACAGGCGTTACTAGAGCTCTTAGATTTAGACAGACTAGGAAGCAGGATACATTGTTACATTGATTATATAAAGGGGTTTGGCTGTGTGGATCATAACAAACTGCCGCTGACTCTGAGAAGAATGGGAATCCCAGAACACTTGATCGTGCTAATGAGAAACCTATACTTGGACAAAGAGGCAGTCGTCAGAAAAGAGCAAGGAAACACTACATGGTGCAAAATTGGGAAGGGCATACACCAGGGATATGTCCTGTCTCCATACCTTTTCAACCTGTATGCAGAACAGATTATCTGGGAGTCTGGGCTCTACGAGGAGAAATGTGGTGTCAGGATTGGTGGAAGATTCATCAACAATCTGCGTTATGCAGATGGCACAATCCTGCTTGCTGAAACTGAGGAGGACCTAAAACACTTGCTGCAGAGTGTCAAGGACTGCAGCCTCCAATATGGATTGAGGGTCAATGTCAAGAAGACAAAGATTCTCACCACTGGGCCAATTGGCAGCATCAGGATGGATGGTGAAGAGATTGAGATTGTTAACACCTTTAGTTTGCTTGGCTCCACAGTTGACATTCTCGGCACCAGTAGTCAGGAAATATCAAGCATGGTAGGTGTCTCTAGAAGCTAACAGACTAGTAATAATCTCCTAGAGAAAGCAGAGTATAGCTCTGCCAAAGTCCTCAATTCAGACTTCTGGCCTCTACATCTGTTATAAAATAAATTCTTTTCTTTAATGCCACTCACTGTAATATTTTTATTACAATAACACTAGTGAATGAAGGCACTGATATCTAGGATTCAATTAACTGTTGTATGCTGGCCCCATATCTAGTGGTCTTGCTAAATGTATTTTGTGTGTTTGTAGGGTCTTTTTTTTAAACTTCTACATACACAATCAAGTTGCTATGAATACTGAGTTTTATTATTTCCGTCCAGATTCTTTTAACTTTTAATTTTTTTCCCATCTTTGATGTGTCTTCCTGATCTCTTAAAAGCATTTTTCAGGATACAAAATTTCTCAAGCCTGATCATGTCCAATTTATCAAATTTTTCTTATGTGGGTCCATCTTTTGATGTTACATATAAAAAAAATTGCCTAAACAATGATCACGAGGATTTCCTGTGTATTTTCATCTAGAAATGTTATGCTTTATTTTATGTCCAGGATCTATTTTTTAATTTATTTTTATAAAACAGTTTCTTATGAAACTAATCATGCCAGTACCATATTGTCGTTGTTGTTAGCTGTGCTTGAACTGGCTCTGACTCACAGTGGCCTTATGTACAACAGAACAAAACACTGATTCTGTGTCATCCTCACAGTCTGCTCTGCTTAATCCCATTGTTGCTGCCACTGGGTAAATCCAGCTTGTTGAGAGTTCCCCCCCACCCTTTTATTCTTGCTAACCCTCTCCTTTACCAAGCATGAAATCTTTCTCTAAGAACTGGCCTTTGCTGATGATGTGACCAAAGTACTTGTCTTCAACACATCCCATCAGTTCATCATATTATAATAGCTTGCATGATGTGATACTTGAAGCTATGCCACTAGTATTTCAAATGCAAATAGGGTTATCCATGGTAGACAGATTTTTTAGTGGAGCTTCTAAACTAAATAAAAGTAGGAAGCAGAATTGATCATCTACTTCTGAAATAACAAGCCATTGAAATGCAACAGTAGCAGTTGAGCATCGTCTGATATATTGACAGAAATTGAGGCCCTCTCTTTGGAAGACACTCAGAGAACAACTAGAAAAGAGTTGCCTCCTCAAAGTAGAGCTGACCATGATGAAGTGAAAAAAGAAACACAATTGCTTTATGGCCCACCAGTTCCCCTTTTATACATTTATCACACACACACAAAAACATGTATCACTCCAAAAACCTGCACATGAATACTTGCTGTAGCTTTATTCACAACAGGAAAATACTCAGAAATAACACAAGAACCCTTCACCAGGTAAGTGTTTAAACAAATGTTTGTACATCTAGACCATAGAGTAGGAACAAGCTATTTATATATAAAACAACTCGTATGACTCTCCAAGGAATTATGCTAAAAAAGATGCCAGTCCCAAGTACCTCATACTGTAAGATCCTTTCTCTGTACCTTTGTTTAAATGAAAAATTACAGAGATGTAGAAGGGCTTAGTGGTTGTTAAGGACTAGAGGTAGGAGCGGGTTGTGCGGTGTTGAGGGGAGTTGGGCTAGAGAAAGAAGAAAGGGTGGTAGGAGGAAGGTGGTTGTGTTTATGTAAGCGTTGAATGAAGACTCCAGTGTGATGTGTCATTTGAATCCAAGTATGTAAGGAAATTGCGTTATTCAATGCCATCAAGTTATTGTCTACTCATTGTGATTTGATGCAATGAAGTAGACCTACCTTTAGAGGGTTTTCAAAACTGTAATCTTTGTAGAAATATATCTCCAAGTTTTTTTCTTAAAGAGCTTTTATATTGCTTTTTCATTAACGACTGAACACTTAACCATTTGCGCCATCAAAGCTCCTTCATGATAAAACTACAACAATAAAATTTTAAAACCTCATTTCTATCTAGTTAAAATCCATTAATAGCTCATCTTTCAGCTATAAATCACATAGGAGTAGAGTGTCCATCTTTCTCCCATATTTACACCAAAATAAAAGGCATATGAAACTTACAAAGTATTAATAAAATTGCTTGTTGCTATTATAAGGTGCTGTAGAGTCAAGTACAACTCATAGCAACCCTATGAAAAAGTATTATGCTGAGTGAACTATCTCAGTCACAAAAGCACAAGTGCTTCATAGTGCCCCTGTTGTAGAATGGGGATGACATCAGGGTTGGGGTGAGACTGAGAAAAATTGGATAAATTATGTATACGACATTGAAACAGATGAGAGAACAGTTTAAAAGTGATATATGATAGGGTATTATGGTTATGACAAGAGCCAAGAATGAAGGTTGCATAGTGGAGTGTACTGGGGTGGAGGGGGCATCGTATACCAATGAAGGAATCTTACTTTTCAAAGAGAAGAGAACTGGTGGGGAGGGGTGGGCAGGGAGAAACGTGCAACAATGAAAGAATGAATGGAAATCCAAAGTCTCTGTGAATGTTCATTAAAATTGATAAAATAAAATAAAAAAAGAAAGAAAAAGGGATATGAACCCTTTCCTATCTTGTGTCATCCTCCTCATCTCTGATATACTGTAGTATGTCATACTGACATTGCTGTAGTCACATCCATTGACCCCCCCACCTTTCCAAGCACGATGTCCCTTCGGAAACAAAGAAAAGCCTCTCCTAGCAACATGCCCAAAGTACGTGAGACAGAGAGCTTTTCTATCCTCGCCTTCAAGGAGCACAACGGTTGTACTGTCCCCAAAATATATCTGTTGACAGTTCATAGGATATTCAGTGCTCTTCTCCAGCACTACAATTCAAAGGCATTCATTCTTCTGTCATCCTTATTTATTGTCCTGCCCTCAGAGGCATAGCAAGTGACTGGAAAAACTAAGACCTGAGTCAAGGGCACCTTAGTATTCAAACTGCTATCAGTACTTCTCAGTACTTTGGAGAGGTCCCTGACAGCGGACCTGCTCAATGTGATACGTCTCCTCATCTCCTGAACTGCTGTACCAAGGGTGTTGATTGTGAATCCAAATAAGATTAAATGGTTGACAATTTCAATCTTTTCTCCTATCATGATGTTATTTACCAGCCCAGTGGTAAAGATTTTTGTCTTCTTGATGTTGAGATGTAATCTGTATTAAAGGCTGTGTAGTCTTTGATCTTCTGCAGCAAGTATTCCAAGTCCTCGTCACTTTCAACAAAGTTGTATCATCTGCAAAGCACTAGTTGTAAAAGAGTCTTCCTCCAACCCTGATGCCACATTCTCCTTCCTAGAGTCCAGCTTTTTGAATGATTTGGTGAGCATGCAGATTGACTAAGAATGTAGAAAGGATACAACCCCGATGCACACCCTTCCTTATACTAAACCATGCAGTGTTCCTTTGCTCTGTTCAGATAACAGCTTTTTTGGTTTAGGTGCAGGTTGGATTCCCATTCTTCTCAATATTAGCCATGTTTATTGCAAACAACAGTCACGTGCCTTTACATAGTCAGCAAAATACAAACAGACATTTTTCGAGTATTCTCTGCTTTCAGCCAGGATTCATCTGACATCAGTAATTATATCTCTGGTGTCACGACCTATTCTAAATCTAGTTTGCACTTCTGGCTGTTATCTATCAAAAACAAAGTTGGTAGATTTTATAAATATCCTTTGCAATTTTAGAGATTTCCCTTTGTAATAAAATAAAAACATTAATTAAAAAGCTTTTGACAAAAATGTTCAGAGCTTGTACAAGAATAAGGACATTAAAGTAAAAAGGAGATAGATAGATAGATATAATACAAAATAAAAGAATAGTAATAATGTAAGAATAAAGTTTAGTAAAAACCACTAGTGAAGTATTTTGTTTAGAGATTCATCAATTTTATTGATCTCAAAGAACCAGCTTTTGTTTTTACTATTTCTTTGGTTTGGGATTTGATTTTTCCTTTGCATTTTATTGTTTCTTTTGCAATTTTTTTTTCATCAATTCTTCTTTTTTAGTTTACTGAGGTCTAATCTCATATAAAATTTTTCTTTTAATATGAAAATCTTTCCCAATATAGGTATATAATAGTGTTAGAAGTGTCTCTTAAACTTGCTTTCATTGCACCCAAAAGTTTTGATATGCTATGCTGTTATTTTTATACAGTAAAAATAGTTTTTAATTTTGCTTTGGTCTTTCATGGGGTTCATACGTTATTTTAAAGAGAACTGTAGTGTTATAGTCAAAGGGAATTGTACAGCTAAGCTAAAGGGTTTGCCTTTCTGGTAGTTCAAATCAATGAGTGTGACAGACGGAGTTCTGCCACCAGAGACGGAGTTCCGCGGCCAGACGGGCCGGGAAGAGACCCAGGAAGAGCAATAGTCAGC
>NW_006399812.1:1882075-1884688 GCF_000299155.1 Elephantulus edwardii | reverse complement strand
AACGAACTGGGGATGAGGGTGGAGAAAACAGTGCAACAATGAATGAATGAAAACCCAAAATCTCTGTAAATGTTCATTAAAACTAATAAAATTTAATTTAAAAAAATCAATGAGTGTCTCTCTGAGGGAGTAAGATGGGCAATCTCATCCTGAAATTTATCACCTCAGACTCCCACTGGAGGATTAATTATGAATTGGTTCTAATTTGATGATGATGAGGTTTTGTATTTATTTGATAGATCATTCAGAAATCTATTCTTTCAAATATCTGGGGATTTTCTAGAGTTTATTTCCTTATTTAAAATTTAATTTTCATTGTAGTGATCACACTTTTAACTATTTGACTCTTTTTAAAATTATTAGAGAGAGTTTTGTGTCCCAAATTATGCTCCTTCTTTGAAATTGTTCCTTGCCCTTTTGGAAAGAATAAACATTTTGCTGGTGCTGAGAAGAATGTTCTATAAATGTTAATTAGGTTGAGTTGGTTGCTAGGATTGTTCAAACATGCTTTCTGGGTTCATTCTGATTTTTTAATATATTTATTCTTTCAGCTGTTGAGAGATTGGTGCTTAAATTTATTGTAATCATAGACTTATCTGCTTCTTTTTGTAGTTCTTTCTGCTTTATATATTTTAAAGAACGAGGCTAGACTATTGCATTTAGCAAGAAATTTCACTGCTAACCTGAAGGCAGATGGTTCAAAACCACCAACAGCTCCATGAGAGAAAGATGAGCATTCTTTTTTTCTGAGCAATTTACAGTCTTTGAACTGACTGGAGAGTTAGGTAGGACTTGGCTATGACTCAATGGCAATGTGAATCAGATGCGACCATGCATTTTGAAGGAGTTTAAGAGGATGGTGCAGGATAGAATAAAATTCCTTTCTGCTGTCCAATAGGGTCATTATGAGTCATAGTAGACCCAACAAGCACCTGCCAACAACATCTTTTGAAGGTCTGTTATTAAATACATGATTGTAAGACTGCTATTGTTACTAAACGCAAGGGGTTCTTTCCCTAGTCAATCGCCAATAAGACAAACGGATTCCAATATCCATAAATGCACTTTATTACACAGATCTGGGAGATAGCGAGTCACCTCCAAGACTGCCTGCTTCTCTGGGAGTGGTCATGGGTTTTTATAGAAGGGTGAGACATCAACTTACTTAACAATAAACTTTTGTTAGTAAAATTAAAGAATTTCTATATCTGAAAGAAAATAATTCACACCCAGATACTCCCTTTCCAGGCAAAAGGGCAGTTTAAGTTATAATTTACATATGATTGGGGAAAACAGCTTCAAAGAGATAACAGTTAATCTAGGAGATGCATCTCCTCTTCTGATAAACAGATCACAGAAAGGACACTAAGAACTCCAAGGTCAAGCAACCAGTCCCGCAGGCTGGAGAAAACTATAGTTTTATAACTGATACCTATATAGAGAATTCTGAATTTATTAATACCACCCCATCATTGTTTTTTGTTGTACATCTGAGGCTTTTGCTTTTCCTTCTTATTCTGTTTTCTTACTATTTTTATCATTTACGTTTATCTTTTTTTTGGTTAATTGTTAGTTACAAATCTTTTTTGTACTACATTAATAATTTTAGAACTTACAGTGTTTAAAGACTACTTAACTGCTAACTGAAGGCCAGTGGTCCAAGCCCACTAGCTATTCTGAAGAAAAGGATGTGGAAACCTGCTTCCATGAAGATTTCAGCTTTGGAACCATAGAGAGCAGTTCTTCCTTGTTCAGTAGGGCCATTTGGTGGTGGTTGTTGTTGTTGTTGTTGCTGCTGTTATGTGCCATTGAGTCGCCCACTATTCATAGGGACTCTATGTGTAATCACTCTGATCCCTGCACTGTCCTGAGCCAGTCTTACTGACTCCAGCACATCTAATCCTATTGCCCGTTATCATGTCAATCCATCTCATCTGAGGTCTTCCTCTCCTGTGATGTCCCTCTACCTTTCCAAGAATGATGCCCTCCTCCAAGGACTGATCTTTCCTGACCAGGCACCCATAGTATGTGGACAGCAAAATGTCCCCTGCCAACCTACCTCATTTCCCCAATACCCAGTAGGTTAATATTTATGTGTTCCATTTCTTTCTTAACAATGTGCAATTTTCCTACATTGCTGCTTCTCACATTCCGTGTTACAATCACTAGTGTCTGCTTATAACTGTTCCTCCTCCTTTGTGTTTCCTTATTTGATGGCTCAGCCTCAGCTGCCATATCTGCTAGTCTACTCTAAGCATGCTCTGTTGTACATAGGGTTTTCGAAGGCCTGTTATTCTGGAAGTGGATGGCCAATCCTTCCTAGTCTGTCTTAATTTAAATGCTCAGCTTTAGGGCAGTGTCTGACAGGCAAACATTTTACAGAAAAGAACAAATGAAAGATATTTCCCCATTATAGAATAACCAATGTATTTAGTGTGTCCCACACACATACCCGTAAGTGTCTTGAGCCTGGCTTCCCCAACATCCCCTTGCCCTCCCACCTACCCTGATCAACACCTATCTCCCTCCATACAACCCTTGATATGATGGCTGAGGTCTCAATTCACTTTTTTTCAATTAATTTTTTTTCTATAATTATATTTTATTAACTTT
>NW_006399812.1:1865736-1881200 GCF_000299155.1 Elephantulus edwardii | reverse complement strand
GTGTGCATATATCTGCTTGGATGTCAGCTATGGTCTCTTCAGGGTATATTCCCAGTAGTGGAATTGCTGGGTCAAATGGTATCTCTATTTGCAACTTTTTTTTTTATTAATTTTAATGAAAGTTTACAGAGACTTGGGGTTTCCAGTCATTCATTGTTGCACTTTTCTCCCTGCTCCCCCCTCCTCCCCATCAATTCATTTTTGTGATGCTGACCTCTCACAATACTACTAATCTCTCTTGAGTTTAGGAGGCTTTATATGCAAATTCCAGGTACCAAGTTTAGGGAAGGATTTCTATTTCAGACAACTCTGAGGAAAAATCCTTGTCCCTGAGAATCTGCTCCAGAACTGACTTCTTGTGACTTAATGTCTCTGCACTTCCACTGGCAGCATGCTGCTGTCACAGTAGGATAATTTCGCAGGAGAGGGTGATGTCTCCTCCAGATCTGGTATGCAAGTGTTGTTTTCTTGGCCTCACACCTGTGGCCCTCAGGCCTGAAGCTAGTTATATACGTAGGCCATGTCTTGCTTTGAAATTCCCTGTCAGGGTCACTAAGAGGCAGAGCAAACTCAATTGCACCACTGAATTTAAGTTTGGTTTGGTCATTTTGCTATTGCTGTCATTAATTTTTCTTCTACATGCTATAAACCCCACCATACACTATTGTTGCTTTGTCTTTAACCAGTTTTCTTTCATAGAAATTTAAATAATATGATAAAGTCTCTATGTTTATCCATATTCTTACTGTTAAATCCTTTTGACTTGGTTCTGACTCATGACAACTTTATCAACTTTATGAATTACAAAAGGAAACATTGCCCAATTATGCACCATCCTCCTAAGCTTCGGTATGTTTGATCCCACTATTACTGCTCTGTCAATTCATTTTGTAATCTGTATCTTCACTGACCCTCTACTCAACCAAAAATGTAATTTCTTAGTGATTGATTTTTTCCTGATGACATGTCCAAAGTAAGGAAAATGAAATCTTCCTTAAAGTTCTTGCTTCCAAGGAACATTCTGGTAATACTTTCTGCAGGACAGACATGTTTATTCTTTTGGGAGTCTATGGTATATTCAATATGCTTCATTCATCTAACAACTTAAATGTGTCAATACTCTTTTGATCTTTATTGCTTTTATTATTCAGCTTTTGCATGCATATTAGGTGATTGGCAAGACTATAGCTTGAGCTCAGTTAGTCATCATAGTGACATTATTGATTTTTAACACTTTAAAGAGATCTTTTCTATCTGTTCTATCTATTCTGTTGATGGGCACATAGGCAGCTTCTACTTCTTTGCTATTGTGAGCAATGCTGCATCCGTTGTGTCACAGCTCTGGCACTTTTAGGGGATATTCCCATTAGTGGGCTAGCTAGATCAAATGATATGCCTATTTCCAACTTAATGAAAATATCTGTTGGTTGCACTATTTTACATTCCCGTCAGGAGCATATGAGAGTTATAATCTTTCCACATCCTCACCAACATTTGTTGTTTGCTGTTCTGTTTCTTATTGAATTTTGCTTTTTGGTGAGGTGAGATCTCATTGTTGCTTTGATTTGCTTCTCTCTCATTCCTAGGGATTTTGAACATTTCTTCATGTTTGTTGAAAATCTGACTTTCTTTTTGAGTGAAGTGTCTTAACACAGTGGAATATTATGCAGCATTGAAAAGCAATGAACTTGTAAAACACTACATAACATAGATGAGTCTTGAAGATCTTATGCTGAGTGAAATATCACAGTCATTAAAAGGGCAAATCTTACATAAGACTGCAGTTACAAAAATAGGATAGATATGAAAAGGAGGGTGGAGAATGGGTGAGTTCATAGATAATAAACAATGCACTGAAATAGGTGAAGGGAAGGAGCATGTGAAAGGGACGGGTGATGAGGCCTTATATATATATGAGATTAACAACCTGGAATAATACATGCATTGCAAAATGTATGGGGGAAAGAGAAGAAAAGAGAGAGGGAGAAAAAAAAATATGTATAAATGAAGAAATGAAAACCAAACTTTCCTGAACACTTTCACTAAAATAACAATATTTTTTATGACTTATTTGCTCAATTCCTCATTGATTATTGAACCAAGTTGAAAGAAATCCTTGACAGTATCAATTTCTTTGCTATTCATCATGATGGCTCTTGGTCCAGTTGTAGGGATTTTTGTATTCTTTTTATTTAAGTGTAATCTATATTGAAGGCTGTAGCCCCTGACCTTCATGAATAAGTGCTTCAAGTTGCTCTAAATGCTCTTCATTTCTTTGTATACATTCAGATTTCCATCTAGTGCAATGTTCTCTCTAGTTGCAGAATTTTCTTTAACCATTTATTGTAGTGTAGACTGAGAGTGATGAATTTTTTCTGCTTTTATACATGTAAAAATGTCTCTATTTTTGCTGGGCAATAAATTTCCTGCTGACAGATGATTTTCTTTTAGTACTTTAAGGATATAGCTTTATAGTCTCTCTTTGCATTGTTTCCAGTGAGAAATTGTCTGTCATCGTCAATCTTACTCCCTTTTCTCTTCTTTTTAATCCAGCAGGTTTTATTACTTTTTATTTATTCTCTGTATTAAGAAATTTGATTATGACATGATTTATTAATAAACATTTATTTTGTGGTTAGTACAGTTAGGAGAGGTTTTAGAATTTGGCCCAGAGCTTATAATTTTTACTTTCTAGGAAGATGAACCCAATACAGACTACTTTATTGGTACTGGAAACAGAACCTTTGTATCATTCAGGTAAAGATGTTTTCTGGTTTCCTTCTTGATATACGAGGTAGTTAAAAATGAGTTGCTTAACTCATTTATAACCTGTGGGACTTATATTATCGATCAATATTTTCAGCCTTTTATCTTTCAACTATTTCAGTTGTGGTACCTTCTACTGTCTGGCAGGAACCTATATAACTAAATGAACCTCACCCTACTAGTCCTACCCCCCCAGAGTCCACGTGAAACATGTATGTGTTCTGCATGATTGCATCAAAGTCCATACAAACTCATTTTTCATCCTACGATTTCAGCATACTTGGTTTCATTTACTTAAAATACATGAGAGCAACCAAAAAAGTCAAAGCAAAAAAGAATTGGCAGTTAATGGTTTAATTTTTTTTAAAGCATTTGTATACTTTCTAAATTATCATTGTTACTTGATTCATGATCTAATTTCACTTCAAGAAACATACTTTTAATAATTTTAGAGCTTGCTTTAGAGATCTGAATTTGTCCAGTTTGTTAAATATTTAATATGCTTTTTGAAAAGGATGGCTGGTCAATCATTTTTAGGGTGTATTGTTCTATATATAACAATTAGGTCAACTTTATGATTATATGCTTATGTCTTTAAAGTTCTTACTTATTTTTTTCCACCAGTTAGTTCTATTAGTGAGTGAGAAATGCATATTAAAACATTCCAGAGTGAATGTAGATGTGCTTTTCTTCTTTTTAGGTCTGTCAATTTTTGTTATCCATAGATAAATATACAGCTATGTAATTATTGAAGTTCAAGTTTATGATTTCTGTACATTTCTTAAAGTTTAACCCTTTAATCATTATGAAGAGCATTTTCTCATTAGTGATATTTCTTGATTTAAAGTTTATTTTATTAGTTAAATCTTTGTTTCTCTCTTATTGATTCAGGGTCAGAACCAACTAATAGCTGACCTTTGAGTTTTGCAGGTGGCTTTGTTTGTTGTTGTTGTTATGTGCCTTCAAGTCGCTTGAGACTCATAGCGACCCTATGTACAACAGCTCTAAACTCTGCTCTGTCTTGTGCCAATCTCATTGTCTCCGACACACTCATCCCGATTGTCCCAGTCACTGAATCAATCACCTCCCAGAGGGCCTTCCCATCCTGTGCCTGCCCTCCACCCTCCCAAGCATGATGTCCCTCTCCAAGGAACGGTCTCTCCTTACAACATGACCAAAGTATGTCAGACGAAGCCTCAGAATCCTTGCTTCCAAGGAGCAGCCTAGTTTAACCCTCTCCAGGATGAATCTGTTTGTTTTCTTAGCAGTCCATGGTACCCTCAACACTCTTCTCCAACACCAAAGCTCAAAAGCATCGATTCTCCTTCTATCTTGCCCGGTCATTGTCCAGCTCTCTGATGCATAACAAGTGATTGCAAAGACCATGGCATGTACCAGAGGCACCTTAGTCTCCAGAGAGACATCATTGCTCTTGAGTACTTTGGAGAGGTCTCTAACAGCAGACTTTCCTATCACAATACGTCTTTTAATTTCCGGGCTGCTGGTGCCAAGAGTGTTGATTGTGGAGCCAAGCAAACTAAAGCTGTGAACAATCGCAATCTCTTCACCATCCATCCTGATGCTGCCAATTGGTCCAGTGGTGAGAATCTTTATCTTCTCGGTATTGAGTCTCAATCCATATTGAAGGCTGCAGTCCTTGACCCTCAGCAGCAAGTGCTTCAGGTCCTCCTCAGTTTCAGCAAGCAGGGTTGTATCATCTGCATAACGCAGATTGTTGACAGATCTTCCACCAATACTGATGCCACATATCTCCTCATAGAGCCCAGCCTCCTGAATGATCTGTTCTGCATACAGGTTGAAAAGGTATGGAGACAGGACACATCCCTGGTGTACGCCTTTCCCAATTTTGCACCATGCAGTGTTTCCTTGCTCTGTTCTGACGACTGCCTCTTGGTCCTAGTATAGGTTTCTCATTAGCACGATCAAGGGTTCTGGGATTCCCATTCTTCTCAGAGTCAGCTGCAGTTTGTTATGGTCCACACAATCAAATGCCTTTGCATAATCAATGAAGCACAGATAGACATTCCTCTGGTATTCTCTGCTTTCAGCCAAGATCCATCTAACATTAGCTGCAATATCCCTAGTACCACGACCCCTTCTAAACCCAGCCTGGACTTCTGGTAGTTCTCTGCTGATGTGCTGTTCCAGTCTTTTTGGATAATCTTCAGCAGAATCTCGCTTACATGTGAAATCAATGATTTTTTATATAGTTTTCACACTCTGTTGGGTCAACCTTCTTTGAAATGGGAATAAATATAGATCTCTTCCAGTCAGTTGGCCAAGTGGTTGTTCTCCAGAATTCTTGGCACAACTTGGCGAGCACGTCCAGGGCAGCATCTGTTATCTGAAATACTTCAATTGGTATACCATCTATTCCTGGAGCCTTATTTTTTGCTATTTCCTTCAAAGAAGCCTGAACTTCTTCCTTCATCACCATAGGCTCTTGCTCATATGTTGTTTCATTAAATTCTTCTGGGTCTGCCAATTCCTTTCGATACAATGACTCAGTGTATTCTTTCCATCTTCTTTTGATACCTCCTAGATCTTTTTAAAACTCTGCCTAAGTGGTAAGTAATTCCACTACCAACACAAAGGCACATGGTTCCAATCCACAAGCTGCTCCAGGGAAGAAAGATGAGCAACCTCCTCCCCAGGGGTTACTGTCTCTGAAAGACCACTAGAGGGTCAGCTATGGGTTAGTTCCAACTCATGGTACCCAGCAACAACAACAATCACATGAGAAAAGATTGCCTATTTTTCTCGTCTAGAGCAGGTGGTAAATTTTAACCACCAGAGAGTAACATTTTGGTTAGCTGTGCAGCACTCTATGGATCACACCACCAGCCTTCCCTTTTAGATATTAAATCCCCAGTGCTTCCTTTTAGCCATTTGTACAGAGAGTTGGCTTTTCATCCCTTGCCCCATGTAAAACTATGATAGCTTAAAGAGCTGAAAAGGTCCATAAGTCCCTATCTTTATTATTCAGAGCCTTTAGGAGGATTTAGAAAACTGGAGATTTTCACAATATGTCTGAAAGAAACAGAATAGAGAGAGTAGAGTTACATCCTCTACAGGAGAATCTAATACCCCTGAGTTTATGAGGCAACTACATAAAGAGAGTGATGAGAGAGCAAGCTGTTGGTGCCCTATCTCTCACCCCTGGCTCTAATTATCCTAGAGTGTATCAGTCTGGCTTCCAACTGCCAGTATCTGCATTTCTTTTCCTAAATGTTTCTCTGTTCCCCAAACACCAGTTCTTTATCTGTGGCTTTATGTATAACAGACTTAGAGTACCTGAAAATTAATACTTCCAACAAACAACCTAAAGTCATTGATGGAAAAGAGTAAAAATATAAACACCCTCGCCTCTAGCCCCTCAGGTTGGTTCACTGACTAATATGCTCTATCCTAGCTCACATTCCCAGAGGATAAACCTCCAGTTCACCACAACAGTGACTGGCCTGATAACATGTCCTTGTTGATGACCTTTCCTTCCCTACTTTTCTCCCTAACTTACCTAGGAATACTCCTTCAGCCCCTAAATATACAACTAGCAATACAATCTTTGCATCAGAGTCAGCTTGTGGATAAACTCAAATGGAGATAAGCAGCTCAAGATAATATAGATTCAGTAGGATCTGGCTTCCAGACAAAGTGGCAGCCTTGTGATAGGAGATTGTAAACAGCTTCAGGTTGATTGGCTCCACAATCAACACTCTCGGTACCGGCACAGCCAAGCTCTCAAAAGACAAATTGCACTGGAAAAGTCTGCTGTCAGGGACCTCTCCAAAGTACTGAAGAGCAAGGATGTCAGTCTGGAGACTACGGTGTGCCTGATCTGGGCCATAGTCTTCACAATTGCTTGCTATGCATCAGAAAGTTGGACAATAACCAGGGAAGAGAGATGGAAAGTTGATGCTTTTGAGCTGTGGTGTTGGAGAAGAGTATTAAATATACCATGGACTGCTAGTAGAGCAAACAGGTTCGTCTAGAGAAGAGAGGGTGAAACCAGGCTGCTCCTTGGAGACAAGGATTCTGAGGCTGCCTCTAACACACTCTGGGCATGTTGTAAGGAGGGACCTGTCCTTGGAGAGTGAAGACATGGAAGGGTGGAGGTACAGGGAAAGAGATGAAGACCCTTGATGAGATGGATTGATTCAGTGACTGGGGTAAGGAGGGTAGGTATGTCAGAGACAGTAAAGTTGACAGAGGATAGAGCAGATTTCAGGGCTCTTGCACATGAGGTTGCTATGAGTCGCAAGCAACTCAGTGGCACATAACAACAAGAAGGAGAGTCCAGAAGGATGCATGAGAGGACCACAAGCCAAAGGCCACTGTCATCCTCACAGACATGCTCATGAATCTTTGTTGAAGGGGTTTAAATTGAGGAGATTCCATTATATGAGTAAGCTGTCTACTTTCTAGTCAGGTGGGTGTAATGAGCTGCCCCTCGAAAATGAATAAATGGCTTCTAGCAATAAATGCTTCTCTTTGCAAGAGCAGTCTGAATTAAGTTGCTTTTTATTTTCATTTCAATCAGGATGATGTGTTCTGCTCCTTCGTCCCTGATTTGTCCTGTACTAACCATCAGATCGTTAAAAACGGATAAAATGATCCCCAGTGCACAGAAGCAAGGAAACATTACTCACCGTTTTAGATTGTATTCATTTCAGACATTCTGACAGACCTTAAAAAGAAACCAGGAGTAAAGTTTATTATTTCCCCTATGCTATTACAAGTATGATACAAACATGGAGTGATTTCCAACTAATGTTTTTCTTGGTATTTTATTAATTTTTAAAAATATTCATTAATTGCTTCACAATCTCCTCCTCCCTCCTCCCTTCCCTCTCTCCAGTCCACTTTGCAATGCACCTCATATTCCAGACTGTTGTCATACCTATAATACCTAATCATATATTCCTTTTAAACAATTCTTTCCCCCATCTCTTCCAATGTTCATTATTTATCAACTCTTTTCCTATTGTCTCCTAACCCCCATGCCAGTCCTGCTTTATTATAGTGGTGTTATGCAGTATTTGTCCTTTTGTGACTGAGATACTTCACTCACAATATAATGTTCTCCAGGGTCACCCCTGTTGTACAATGTTTTACAAGTTTGTTGTTTTTCAATTCTGTGTGGTATTCCATTGTGTGAATGTTATCACAGGTTTGGGTTTCGTTTTTTTTATTAATTCATTTGTTGGTGGGCACTTGGGTTGCTTCCTTCTTTTTGCTATTGTGAATAACAGCAATAAATGTGGGTGTGCATACATCTGTTTTAGTTGTAGTTCTGGTTTCTTTAGGGTATATTCCCAGTAGTGGAGTTGCTGGGTCAAATGATCTTTCTATTTCCAACTCATAGAGAGTAAGCAGTAATAACTTCCTTTCCTTGCTAATCCAGATGTCTTTCAGCATCCTTTGTTGCTCTTTCTTAACCCTGCTCAACAAAAATGTTAGGTCCTTTAATAAACTCCTCTTAATTATAGTCTAAATATGTGAGACTTACTGAGGGACCTGGATTATAGAGCTACCCTTGCCCCACTCATCAGATATAAGCTGCACAAGACAATGTAATATTCAGAAATACAACAGAAGTTGATGGTAAAGTGAAATCAGACATCCTGTAGAAGGTGGTGGGAGCTCACGAAGCCGGTAAAAGTGATGTTGGAGAACTGTTTAAAACGCACTTGGAAACACTGCCTAATGGACTGTGGCAGGGTTCCTCTGGTGGTGAAAAATTTAAGAGAAAGTCAACACATAGTCACCTCAAAAGGACATTAATTTTAATGTGAAAGGATTAAGAGAAGTCATTAGGCAAATATGTGAATCTTTTGCATTTTTTCCTCTTTATAAAAGATACTTTCTTTATGCTCTGCCGTAAAACTCATATGAAATGAACAATGTCCTAATGTGTTACCCTACTATTTAAGAAGAATATTAAAGATAAAACCTACCCAAATATTACTTGATTTGATTTATTCTTTTTCTAATTTAAGAATTAGTTCATAATTGTAATTATAAAGTGCATTTTAATGAATGTAAGATAAGATTGCTTTCATAATTTTTTTTACTTAATTTCTCAAGATAAAGTAATTATCAAGCATCTTATTCTCCTATTGAATAGGAAATCATGGTCTCTCCTTTTAATTAGATTAATTTTGAGTGGGGATTTTATTTCCAGGACCAACTGTCTTTGGTTAATAGGACTTGCACATCTGTTGGGTAGCTGTAGACATTGAGGAGAATAGGACTTCTGTTCCTTAAATGATTTCGAAGACTTTTTCTTAGGATTTGATGCTTGGCCTCTGGAATCCTGGCCTTCAGATGCCCTGGGTTCAGTCCATTTCTTTCTACCCTGCAGACCTCAGAAGACACTCAGCAAGAAAGTTTCATCACTGTGGCATGGCATGTGTTTGAACCCTTAGCCCATGCCTATGTGCCAGCTCTTACCAAAGCTCTTGAAGGGTGGGTTCCCTGTGTTGTGTTATTGGATATGCTTCTCAGTATTCAAACTCTGGTGGTAGGAATCCACAAGTTGTTCTGCAGGAGAAAGACAGGCAATCTCCTCCCATCCAATCTGCCTCTGAAAACCTGCTGAAGGGTCAGTGATGAATTGGCTTTGAGTCCATGGCACATAACAACAACAACAATATTGTATTTCTTTGGTGAAGTGCCTGTTCATATCCTGTGCCTATTTTTCAACAGGGTTTTTTACCTTTATCTTGTTGTGGTGCTCAAGTATTTTATAAATTCTAGATATAAGTCCCTTATCTGACATGTCATTACCAAATATTTTTTCCCAGTCTTTGGCTTCCCTTTTTACCCTGTTGGAGAAGAGTTTGATTGTGCATAGGGATTTGATTCTTAGAAGGTCCTCTTCATCTATTTTATCCTCTCCTGGTTGTAGGTTTTTCAGGATGCTTGGAAGACTGTTTATGTTGTGGATTAGGACTACTAGAGTTCTTCCAAGCTTTTCTTTCATGAAGTTTATAGTCCTTGGTTTTAGTCCTAGGTCCATGATTCACTTTGAGTTGGTTTTTGTGTATGGACTGAGATGTGTGGATCTTCTTGCTTGAGTTTTCTATAGGTAGTTTTCCAATTTTGCCAGCACCATTTGTTACAAAGGCTGTCATTTCCCCACTTAACTGATTTAATCTCCTTGTCAAAAATCAGTTAACCATAGGTAGATGGGCTGATTTCTGGATTCTGAATTCTGTTACGTTGATCTATGTGTCTGTCATTGTACCAGTACCATGCTATTTTGACCACCATGGCAGTGTAGTAGGATTTGAAGTCAGGGAGTGAGATGCCTCCTACCTTGTTTCTTTTTTTAAGGAGTGCTTTGCTTATTCAGGAGCTCTTTCCATTCCAGATGAAAATGGAGATTGCCTTTTCCATCTTGTTGAAGAATGGAATTGGTGTTTGTATTGGGATTGCATTGAACATGTAAATTGCCTTTGATAGTATTGTCATTTTCACAACATTCAGATGGCCAACAAACACATGAAGAAATCTTCAAAATCCGTAGTTCTAAGAGAGGTGCAAATCAAAACAACTATGAGATATCATCTCACCCCAGTAAGAATAGCAAAATTTAAAAAAAATTAAAAAAAAGAATAGCAAAATTTAACAGAACAGCAAACATCAAATGCTGGAGAGGTTGTGGAGAAACTGGAACCTCACTGTTGGTGGGAGTGTAAAATGGTGCAATCACTATGGAAGACTGTATGGCGCTTTCTCAAAAAGTTACAAATAGAAATACCATTTGATCCAGCAATTCCATTGCTGGGAATTTACCATAAAGAGACCATAACTGCCACCCAAGTAGAAATATGAACACCCATGTTTATTGCAGCTCTGTTCACTATAGCAAAGAGTTGTGCCTATCATCAAACAAATGCCTAGAGAAGCTCTGGTATATTCACATGAAGGAATACTGTGCTACATTGAAAAACAAGGAACTCATGAAATATTATACAAAATGGGAGATCCTGGAGAACATTAAGCTGAGTGAAATATCTCAGTCACAAAAGGACAAATATTACATAATGCCATTGTTGTAAAACAGGACTGACATTGGGGTTGAGAGGAAACTGAGAAAGAGGGGATAAATAAGGTATACTGCATTGAAAAAGATAAGGGAGAGAACTGTTTAAAAGTGAAATGTTATTAAGTATTATTGTCATGACAGAAGTCCAGAATGAAGGCTGCATAGTGGAGTGGACTTAAGGGGAGGGATTATATAACAATGAAAGAATTTTTCTTTTACTTTTCAAAGAGATGAGCAAATTGGGGAGGGGAAGGGTGGGTAGGGAGAAAAGTGCAACAATGAATGAATGGAATAAAAAATACACAACAATATTGTATTTCTTTTTACTAAGTTTTAAGAAACAGTTTCAATTCTTTTGGAATCCAGATTTCTGGGTAGGGTTGGGGTGACCAACCCAGGCCATTTTCCTTTAGGTTTTCCTTTGAACACTGACTGTTTTAAGGAACTTGGCTTTCCTAAATCCACCTAGTAAAAGCTTAGTAAAAATGGGTTTGCCTTAGGCCTTGGGCTCTACCAGAGAATGTCCTTAAACAGCCAGTGTCTGGAAGCTATATGCTCGACATATGGCATGTCTTTAATGATTCTGTTTTTACAACCCTGCGTGTACTTTGAGAAACCAACATGCAAGAACTTTACAGCAGCCCTAGGAGACAATGTTGCCTAGATTTAGCCTGTCTTACCTGCCTCATTAGTCCCTGCTTGGGGAGCCTTCCTGGCATTTTTGTGTTGGCACTGCCTGATTCGAATCATATCCACTCATAATAAATATATGCAACTAGACTGGCTTTCTTTCTTTCTTTTTTTTTTGTATTTTCATGATCATTTAGGTTTTTAATAATTTCAAAAAATATATTACAAAATGACTGTACTTAGGATATGAACAGACCACCAAAGAAGACATTCAGATGGCTAACAAGCACATGAAGAAATGTTCAAAATCCCTACCTCTAAGAGAGATGCAAATCAAAACAACTATGAGATAATCATCTCACCCCAGACAGAATAGCAAAATTTAACAGAACAGCAAGCAATTAATGCTGGCGAGGTTGTGGAGAAACTAGAACCCTTATTCACTGTTGATAGGAGTGTAAAATGGTGCAACCACTGTGGAAAGCGGTATGGCACTTTCTCAAAAATTTGGAAATAGAGATACCATTTGACTCAGAAATTCCACTACTGGGAATATACCCCAAAGAGACCATAACTAACATCCAAACAGATATATGCACACCCATGTTTATTGCGGTTTTGTTCACAATAGCAAGGATTTGGAAACAACTTAAGTGCCCATCAACAAACGAATGGATAGAGAAGCTGTGGTATATTCACACAATGGAATACTATGCTGCATTGAAAAACAAGGAAGTCATGCAATATTATTCAAAATGGGTGACTCTGGAGGACATTATGCTGAGTGAAGTATCTCGGTCACAAGAAGACAAACACGGCATGGTGCCACTGTTGTAAAAGAGGACTGACCTTGGGGTTGGGGAGAGACTGAGAAAGATGGGTTCAATAATGTATAATGCATTGAAACAGATGAGGGAGAAAACTGTTTAAAAGGGATATGTGATTAGGCATTTTTGTCATGACAGGAGTCTAGAGTGAAGACTACATGGTGGAGTGGACCTGAGCAAGGGTTTGTAAAGCAATGAAATAATTTTTTTTTTTTTTTACTTTTCCAAGAGGGTAGAGCACTGTGGAGGAGGGTTGGGCAGGGAGAAAAGTGCAACAATGAATGAATGGAAGTCTAAAGTCTCTGTAAATTTTTACGGAAATGAATAATAAATTTAAATAAAACAAAAAAAATAGGCTGTACTTAAAGGCCAAGAGTAAAATTAAAATAAGATTACCACTTTTCAAAGAAAGTAACACATAACTCCTACAAAAATATCAACACAAGAGAAGGAGCAAGAAAGATTAAAATAGAAAAACATAGGGCAAGAGGGGGAGATAACACAAGAAAGTACAAGTAATTGAATTAAGGCAATAAAAGTCAATGAGAAAAACAGTTCTTTCTTAAGGGCAAATACTGGGTTAAACATAAAAGCTAACTAAACTACCCATTAGTTGCTGTTGAGTTGATTCTAACTCACAGTGACCCTGTATGTAGTGCAGAAGAACTAGACTCCATAGAATCCTCAGTGGATGATCACCAGGGCTTTCATCAGCCCCTGGGTAGACTAGAACTTCCAACCTTTTGATTACTTGTTGCTGTTATGTGCTGTTGTGTGAAACTGACTCAAAACCTATCCTCAGTGTGTTTTCAGAAGCTTAAAATTACATGGGAGGAGATTGCTTATCTTTCTTCCACAGAGCAGCTGGTGGATTCTAATCACATACCTTTGGAATGGTAGTGCACTTTGTTACCACTAGGCCACAAGAGCTTCTGTCGGGTTATAAGCAGAGCACATAGACCATTAGTACTCTTAGGGATTACCTAACTAAAATTTGAGGCTGTTGTTCATGTTGTTGTTAAGTGCCATCAAGTCATAGGCAACACATAGTGACCCTATGAATGAAAGACCTGGACACTTGTATAACTTTCGTCCTTTCTCCAGGTTCATGGAGTTTCCAGGGGCAAGCTGTTTTGGAAGTGGATGCCACTCCTGCTTCCAAGATTGTTTTAACCGGGGAGCTCCACCAAACACTGTCCTTCATGGGTAACCATTCTTGCATTTGCTATCGCTTGTTATGCATCAGAGAGTTGGACAGTGACTAAGGAGGATAGAAGAAAAATTGATGTCTTTGAGCTGTGGTGCTGGAGAAGAATATTGAGGGTACCATGGTCTGCTAGGAAAACAAAGAGATTCATCCTAAAGAGGGTTAAACCGGGTGGCTCCTTGGAGGCAAGGATTCTGAGACTTCATCTAACATACTTTGGACATATTGTAAGGAGGGACCAGTCCTTTGAGAGGGACATTATGCTTGGGAGGGTGGAGGGACAGTGCAGGAGGGGAAGACCCTCTATGAGGTGGATTGATTCAATGACTGGGGTAATCAGGATGGGAATGTCAGAGACAGTGCGATTGGCACAGAATAGAGCAGAGTTTAGGGCTGTTGTACATAGGGTCGCTATGAGTGCAAGTGACTCGATGGCACATAACAACAACAACATTAGGCAAATGCCTAATAAAGGGTAGTCAGGGAGCTCTGGTGGCTTGGTGATAAGGAATTGCACTATCAACCCAAAAGAACGTGTTCAAATTCACTGGCTGCACATTGGGAGAAAGATGGGCAATCTCCTTCTGTGGTATTTACTACCTCTGAGAACTTGCTGGAACGTCAGCTATGAGTTAGTTCCAACTCAACAGTACATAACAAAAACAACAAGCAGAAAGGAGACAAGGATTATGATCTTTATACTTATTAAAAGTAAAATTTAACCTAAAATGTATTTTAGTTACAATGAGAAAAGGGATCTTTTCAGAAATTGGTAAAAGGTATAATCAGACACAAAATTAAAACTGACCTAAATATGTATGTGCCCAAAAACATAGTATCAAGATACAAAGGGCAGATGTTTTAAGGTAAACAAAAAGTAATTTTCATTATTGTTGTTGTTGTTAGGTGCCATCAAGTCAAGCAAAAGCTCATAGTGACCCTGTGAACAAGAGACCTGAGCCCTGTCCTATCCTGTGCCGTCCTCATCATCTCTGACACACGTAAGTCTATTGCTGCAGTCTCTGTGTCAATCCATTTCATTGGGGGTCTTCCTCTTTTTTGCTGACCCTTCATCTTTCCAAGGAATAGCCTCTTCTAATAGCAAATCCAAAGTGTGTGAGAGAGAGAGAGCTTCATCATCTTTGCCTCCAAGGAGTATTCTGGCTACTTTGCCTCCCAAGATACATCTCTTTGTTCTTTTTGGCAGTCCATGGCATATTCTGTCCTCTTTTCCAACATCACAATTCAAACGTATCAATTCTTCTGTCATCATTATCCACTTCCCAGCTCTCAGATGCACAGCATGTGATTAAAGTGACCATAGCCTGAGTTAGGGTCATCCTAATCTTCAAGCTGACATCATTGTCCTTAATATTTTGAAAATAGCCCTGACAGTGGATTTGCCCAATACATTGGACAAATTCAAGAGTAGGAACACTATGTCACACATGTCAGCCATCCATCATCAGCCAATGGCACAATCCATAAAAAAATAATAATCTAATTACATCTACTCTTTAGAACTATTTTCCAACCTCCAAATGCTATTATGTCATAGAATCTCTTGGGTCATTCTTGGGGCCTACAAAAGAACTAAACTAAATCCACTACAAGTTGATTTGACTCTAACTGAGTCTGGTAGTGTGTCTTATAGTCCCTGAATCCAGAGAATGTAATGAGCTACTCCTGCCCCCTCTGGAACGCCCCCCAACTCCCTGCAGTAAACATAGATGTGTACATGCTCTCCTGCTGACTGTCGGAACCAGCAGCTGCCTGAAGAGGGATCTGCTGCTCCGTCATGAGCAGAAGACTCATTGTATGAACTCAAACATTCATACAGTAGTCAGTCTCCATTGTCTGTCTGCAATGTTTTTTTTCTTTTGCATCTGACGTGGCTGTCAGTGTGTGACACAACCGTGTGACCACACCAAGAACACATGTGTTGTTGTTGTTATGTGCC
>NW_006399812.1:1864239-1864846 GCF_000299155.1 Elephantulus edwardii | reverse complement strand
TACACCCTTCCCAACCATGCAGTGTTGCCCTGCTCTGTTCTGACTACTGCCTCTTGGTCCAAGTACAGGTTTACCAATCATAAATGTAACCTACAGAATCTATTTTCATTTTACCACTCATCTCAACAATCCATTTGTCATGAGAGAGAAATGAGTATCTATGAGGTTACCTAAACAGAATTTTAACGTGTGTAAAGTTTTGAGTGGCTTATTTTAAAAGTGTAAATTGACTATTACCTATTTGTGTAAAGAAAAGTTATCAATGTCAATGACAAACATTTGAGGGAACAAGACTTACAAAATCTTGTTGAGGAATTGTAGTTAATGTACAACAAGGCAATAGGAAGAAATTAAGAATACATAATATTTGTTGTTGTTGTTGTCTATCTCATCTAGGGTCTTCCTCTCTTGCTCTATCCCTCCACCCTCCGAGTATGATGTCTCTCTCCAAGGACTGGTCCCTACTGGCTACATGCTCGAAGTATGTGAGACAGTTTCAAAAATCTGCCTCCAAGGAGTAGCCTGGTTTTACTGTCTCCAGGACGGACCTGTTTGCTCTTTTAGCAGTCCATGATATGTTCAACACTATTGTCAAGCACCACAACTC
>NW_006399812.1:1857643-1864139 GCF_000299155.1 Elephantulus edwardii | reverse complement strand
CACCACAACTCAAAAGGCATCAATTAGGACTGGGTGGGGGTGGGGGGGGGGGGGGGGAGATTGACAAAAAAGGAGTAATTGTACTTACTATGAAAAACTTAGGATTGTTAATTTAATATCTGTTTTTTAAAAAATGGATTCATAAAACAGTACTCAAGTATACAAAACAAAGCAATAAAAATGAACACACACACACACACACACACACACACACACACACACACACACACACACAGAGTTATTGTTTTGAATTGAGACCAGATACTGTTTTAAAGCTCACAACACCATTTACAGTGTGTTTTGGTAATGATCAACAGTTAAACCTGCTGTGGGTATCTAGTTTTTCTCCCTGCTGACACACTTTAATAACATGAGTGAGATCTTATCACTGTCCAGTTACTGTGCTTGCAGCATCTCATCTGTATGCAAATTCTCCTGTAGGCAACTTATTCTTTGGTAAATGCGACTAGCAAATTGAGTGTCTTTGTAATTACGTTCCAGCCCGGTCTACCCTATTTCTTACCTATTATATCACAGCAACAGTCTCTGCTTTTGTTGCAGTCATGAATTACAGAGTGGTTCATGCAGTAATTTTTCTTTGACATGATGGGCCCGCTCTATAGCCTTCGCTTTAATGTGTTACTGCTTCCCAGGTATCTTTCTAGGCGGAATTTCTGAGGCTTGTTTCTCCTTTCCTTTTGTCTACTTTTTCTTCTTCTTTGTTTAGCTACAAACCTTTGGTTCTAATGAAGGTAAATTGTTCAATTACCTGACAGTCTCATCCTGGGCTTTGTGTATATAATTCTTAAAATTATATTGCTTTCATGTGTAGACTTTGGAACTGAGGAAACTAATGAAAATTTTGTGTGGGGTGGTAATGCCAGAAGTATAAACACAGATTTACACACAAATGTAAGTGCAACATGTGTGTATGTTTTACACAGGTACAGCTGTGTAAAGGGAGAAATGTAGAGAGAAATACATCATATAGCATAATAATTACAAATATGGATTCCAGAACCATGTCTATGTATAATCCCTAATCTTTACATCTATCTTTAATTTTTGTGAGACTTCAAGCAATTTCTTAATCTTCTGCTTCTCATTTTCCTCATCTTTATTATGAGGCTAAGAATGTTACCTATCACACAGAGTTATCATGAGGATTAAGTAAATAAATACATATCAAATGCTTAGAACATTGTAGGCATAGCAAATATTCAATATATCATCTGCCTAAATTATTAACAGGATGCTACTATTATTTCTATTACTAGTAGTTGTTAAAGATCAACAGTTTAAATTTCACTAACTGCTTTGTGGGGAAAAGATGTAGCAGGTTACTTTTGTAAGGACTTACTGCCTTGGAAACTCCATTGGACAGTTCTGTTCTGTCCCATGGCAAATCCATCCATAGCTCCCAGGCAGAAAATGCACAGTCTCCTCCCATTAAAGTGTACAGCTTAAGAAACACAATAGAGTGTCACTGTAAGTTACAATTGACTCACTGATCATAAATTCAAGTTTGTTTAACACACACACACACATACACACAAACACACACATGACAAAAGTTAGATTAGAGTCACCTGATCACTCATCAGGACACTTTCTTGGAACGGTAGTTAAAGACACTAGCTGCTAATTGAAAGGTCAGCAGTTTGTATACAAAACTGCTCCACGGGAGAAAGACAAGACAGCTTGCTTCATAAAGATTACAGTCTTGGAATCTCCGTGAGGCAGTTCTGTTTTGTTTTCTAGGATCATTTATTTTGTTGAGTACCAAGTGGAAACCAACTCGTAGCTGACCCTTCAGTGTGGTTTCAGAGGCAGTAAATCACATGAGAGGAGATTGCTCATCTTTCTCCCATCTGATGGATGGTTTCAAACCACATGCTTTGGGTTAGAAGCTCAATTAACTTGATGGCACTAGGTTTGGTCTTTGGAGTTTTCACCCAAACTACAATTTATAGCACCTGCTGAGTATCAATCCCACATTAGAACCCTCAGGAAACTTGAAGACAGAGAACCAGCAATCCTACATGGGCACTGACTTCTTGCACAGTCTTTCTGGACTCCAGTTGGGCCTTCACTCACCTAGTATCCACTACACCTGTTAAGATTGCTACACAGAGTAGGCCTTTCACACCCAGATTGGCTGGTAATTATAACAGTTTTCATCTCTTCCTCTAACTTCTTTACAAACAACCCTTGAAGCATTAATCAATTCTTCCTCTTAGCGGATCCATTGGCAAAACAGGACTTTCATGCGTATTTTTCTTTCTTACTCTCTTGAGGAAGCTCACATGGTCAGAGAGTGTCCAGTGAGGCCAGCCAAGATGTTTCTTTTCAGGGTCCTAGTAGACACATTTATGTGCTTGCCAGCTAATAAAAGGATGGACATTCAAGTCCACACACATGCACTTCAGAAGAAAGAGCTGATGTTCTAATAATAATAATAATAATAATAATAATAATAATCAAGATGTGCAACAATGGAAAAAATTAACAGCTATTGGAAAGAGGAGAGGTCTATTCTGACGCACGTGGGATTCTCATGACTTGCTGACAATTGGTACTGGTAGACTCAACAGGTAAGGGCTCCTGGTCTCTAACAGTCCTGCTCACTCCAGAGTTGTTGTTAGGTGCTGTGAGATTAACTACAACTCTTTGCGACCCTGTGAACAACATATCTGAATCTTGCCCTATTGTGTGCCTTTCTAATGATCTCCAATATGATTGAGCCCATTGTTATAATCGTTCCTCTCTTCCTTTGACCCTCAGTCTTTCCCAGCACGATATCTTTTTCCAAGGAATGGTCCCTCCTGAAAACATGCCCCAAGTATGTGAGACAAAATCTCCCCATCATTCCCTCTAAGGAGTATCTTGGTTGTTCTTTCTCCAAGACACACTTATTCTTTCTTTTCACAGTCTATGGGATGATCAGTCTTTTTTTGCCAACACCAAAATTCAAAGTTCAAAGTTGCTTACTACATCATTCAAGATTTTGCCCATAGCATTGTTCAGTATTTCAAATTGAGGTCTGAGTTTACTCAGTTCATTCAATTTGAAAAATACCAAGTATACTCTTACCTTTTAGTTGTCTAACTCCAGCTCTTTACACATTTTGTTTTAATACTTGGCTTTGTCTTCTTGAGTTGTTGTCCTTTGAAATCTTTTGTTTTTAGAGTGGCATTTCTTCCCTTTGTTTTGGCCTTTCTATATTCTATTGTTGCAATATTATAACAAAATATGCAAAGAGTTGGAGTTAGAAAATGTTGTTTGTTGTTATGTGCCATCGACTCGCTTTCGACTCATAGCGACCCTATGTACAAGAGCCCTAAATGCCGTTCTATCATGTGCCAACCTCGCCGTCTCAAACACACTCATTCCCACCACCCCACTCACAAAATAGATCCATCTCATCAAGGGTCTTCCTCTCCTGTGCTGTCCCTCCACTCTGCCAAACATGATGTCTCTCTCCAAGGACCAGTCCCTCCTTGCAACATGCCCAAAGTATGTCAGAATACTTGAATCCAAGGAGCATTCTGGCTTTACCCTTTCTAGGAGAAACCTTCTTGTTCTCCTAGCAGTCCATGGTATATTCAACACTCTTATCCAGCACCCCAGCTCAAAGGCATCAATCAATTCTCTTTCTATCATTTCTATTCACTGTCCAACTTTCTGATGCATAGCACATAACACATAATTGTAAAGACTATAATAGCCTGGATCAGGCGCACCTTAGTCTCCAGACTGACGTCGTTGCTTTTCAGTACTCTTGAGAGGTCCCTCACAACTGTCTTTCCCAATGAAATCTGTGTCCTGATTTCCTGGCTGCTGTTACCAAGAGTTTTGACTGTGGAATCAAGTAAATGAACACTGTTAACTATCTCATTCTCTTGAGATTGCATAATGCAGGTTGTTGATGATCCATCCTTCTACCAATCCTGATGCCACATTCCTCCTCGTACAGCCTAACGTCTCGGATGATCTGTTCTGCATACAGATTTAAAAGGTATGGAGACAAAATACATCCCTGACCGACCCCTTTCTTGATTTTTAACCATCCAGTGTCTCCCTGCTCTATTCTGACTACTGCCTCTTGGTCCAGGTATAGGTTTCACACTGTTGTTGTTGTTGTTATGTGCCATCGAGTTGCTTGCAACTCGTAGCAACCTTATGTACAACATCTCTAAACTCTGCTCTGTCCTGTTCCAATCGCACCATCTCCAATACACCCATCCCGATTACCCCAGCCACTGAATCAATCCACCTCATAGGGGACCTTCCCCTTCTGCGCTATCCCTCCACCCTACCAAGTATGATGTCCCTCTCCAAAGACCTGTCCTTCCTTGCAACATGTCCAAAGTATGTTAGACGGAGCCTTAGAATCCTTGCCTCCAAGGAGCAGCCCAGTTTGACCCTTTCCAGGATGAATCTGTTTGTTTTCCTAGCAGTCCATGGTACCCTCAATACTCTTCTCCAGCACCACAGCTCAAAGACATCAATTCTCCTTAGTCATTGTTCAACTCTCTGATGCATAATAAGTATCAGATGCACCTTAGTCTCCAAAGAGACACCATTGCTCTTCAGTACTTTGGAAAGGTCCCTAACAGCAGACTTTCCCATCACAATACGTCTTCTCATTTCCTGGCTACTGGTGCCGGTGGTGTTGACTGTGGGGCCAAGCAAACTGAAGCTGTGTACAATCTCAATCTCTTCACCATCCATCCTGATGCTGCCAATTGATCCAGTGGTGAGAATCTTAGCACAATCAAATGTTCTGAGATTCCCATTCTTCTCAGAGTCAGCCATAGCTTGTTGGGATCCACACAGTCAAAAGCCTTTGCATAGTCAATGAAGCACAGATAGATATTCTTCTGGTATTCTCTGCTTTCTACCAAGATCCATCTAACATTAACTATAGTATCCCTAGTACCATGACCTCTTCTAAATCCAGCCTGCACATCTGGCAGTTCTCTGTTGACATATTGTTCCAAACGTTTTTGGATAATTTTCAGCAGAATCTTGCATGCCTGTGATATCATCAAGATGAAAAAGTTGAAGAAAAAAAAGCCTCAAGTTGCAATACTGACAGATGCTATAGGCAAAATTTTGAATGACACAGCAGGCAAAAGAAGATAGAGGGGAATACCCAAAGCCAATGTACCGAAAATAATTGGCTGTCATGGAACTATTTCATGATATAAAATATGATTGAGAACCAATAGTAATTGAAGAAGAAATTAAGTTGCATCGAAGGCATTAGCAAAAAAAAAACACAAAAGGCCCCAAGAATGGACAGAAAACTAATTAACATGTTTCAGCAAACAAATGTAGCCCTGGACATACATGCTCACCAGTCTGTTCCAAGAAATTTGGAACACAGCTACTTGGCCAAACTGACTGGAAGAGGTCCACAGTTATTCCTATTCCCAAGAAAAATGATCCAATTGAATGTGGAAAATATCAAACAATACCACTAATATCGCATGCAACTAAAACCTTGATGAATATTATTTTTTAAAAATGGCTAGAATAGTACATTGACAGAGAACAGCCGGAAGTCCAGGCAGCATTTAGAAAAGGCCGTCATACCAGAGATATCATTGCTGATGTCAAGTGGACCTTGGCTAAAAATAGAATAGTAGAAGAATGTCTATTTGTGCTTTCTTGACTATTCAAAAGTATTTGACTATATGGATCATAACAACTTATAGCTAACATTGAGAAGAATGGAAATAATACTGGTTTGTTTACAAAGTTCATATACATTGTTTTACACACCAGATCTTTCCCTTTTCCTTTATTCATCCTTCTCTCCACCCATCAAATTGTAATCCTAGAGCACTTAATGGTTCTCATGTAAAACCTCTACCTAGACAAAGAAACTATTGTCTGACTAGAGGAAGAGAACACTACATGGTTTAAAATCAAGAAAGGTGGACAGCAAGGCTGAATCCTTTCCCTATTCAATCTGCATGTTGTGCAAATAATTTAAGAAGCTATACTAAGATGCATCTGATACAGGCCATGGTTTTTGCAATCACTTGCTATGCATCAGAGAGCTGAACAATGACTAGGAATGATAGAAGGAGAATTAATGCCTTTGAGCTGTGGTATTGGAGTATTGAATATAGCATGGACTGCTAAGAGAACAAAAAGATTTGTCCTGGAAAGAGTTAAACTAGGCTATTCCTTGGAAGCAAGGATTCTGAAGCTTCATCTGACATACTTTGGACATCTTGCAAGGAGGAACCAATCCTTGGTGAAAGGACATCATGCTTGGAAGGGTGGAGGGACAGTGCAAGAGAGGAAGACTCTCAATGAGATGGATTGATTCAGTGACTGGGGTAAAGAGGGTAAGTGTATCAGAGACAATAAGATTGGCACAGGATAGAGCAGGGTTTAGAGCTATCGTACATAGGGTTATTATGAGTCACAGGTGAGTCAACGGCACTTAACAACAACATATTTAATGAAGAAGAATGTA
>NW_006399812.1:1855438-1857260 GCF_000299155.1 Elephantulus edwardii | reverse complement strand
TTAATAAAAAAAGAAATCAGAAGATGTATTGCACTGGGAAAATCTGCTATAAGACTTCTCCAAGATGTCAGGCTAAAGACTCAGGTACAACTAACTCAAGCCATAGTGTTATATAGCTGAAAGTTGGACAGTTGTTGTTGCTATGTGCTATCAAGTCACCTGCAACTCATAGTGACACTATGTATGATAGCTCTGAAGCCTGCCCTGTCCTGAGGCAGTCTCACTTACTCTGATATACCTACCCCCATTGCCCTAGTTACTGTATCAATGCATCTCATCTGGGGTCTTCCTCTCCTAAGCTGTCCCGCCACACTTCAGAACATGATGTCTTTCTTCAGAACGTGATGGTCCCTCCTGGCCACATGCCCAAAATATGTGAAACAGAGCTTCAAAATCCTAACCTCCAAAGAGAAACTTGCTTTTACCCTCTCCAAGACAGATATATTTGTTTTCCTGGTGTTCCATGGTTATGTTCAAGACTCTTCTCCAGCACTACAACTCAAAGTTATCAATTCTTCTTCTATCCTCTTTAGTCATTATCCAGCTCTCTGATGCACAGCAAGTAATTACAAACACTATGGATTGGATCAGGCACACCTTAGTCTCTAGACTGACATCATTGCTTCTCAGTACTCTGGAAAGATCCTTGACAGCAGATTTATCTAATGTAATTCATCTTTTAATTTCCTATCTGCAGTTGCCAAAAGTGTCGATTGAGGAGCCGAGCAAGCTGTAACTGTTAACAACCTCAGTCTCTTCTCCATCCATCGTGGTGCTGCCAATTGGCCCAGTGGTGAGAATCTTTGTCTTCTTGATGCTGAACTTCAATCCATATTGAGAACTACAGTCCTTGACCTTCTGCCGGAAGGTCTTCCTCAGTTTCAGCAAACAAGGTTATGTTATCTGCATACTGTATTTTTCTGATGAATCTTTCTCCAATCCTGATCCCACATTCCTCCTCATAAAACTCAGCCTCCCAAATTATCTGTTCTGGATATAGATTGAGAAGGTATGGGAAAAGGATGCATCTCTGACACACTCTTTTCCTGATTTGGAACCATACTGTGTTTCTGTGTTCTGTTCTGAGAACTGCTTCCTGGTCCAAATATAGTTTTCACATAAGCACAGTCAAGTATTCCAGGATTCCCATTATCCTCAATGTTAAGCATAACTTGTTGGGATCTACGCAGTCAAATGTCTTTGCATAGTCAATAAAACACAGACATTCATCTGGTACTATTTGCTTTCTGTCAAAATCCATCTGATATTGGCGATAATGTCTCTAGTGCCACAGCCTCTTCTAAACCTAGCTTGTATTTCTGGTAGTTCTCTGTTAATGTACTGACCCAATTGTTTCAGGATAACAGAAGAATAAGAATCGATGCTTTTAAGTTATGGTGTTGGGGAAGAGCAGTGAATATTTCATAGACAGCCAAAAGAACAAACAAGTATGTTTTGGAGAAAGTGCAAGCAGGGAGCTCCTCAGAGGCAAGAACAGGATACTTTATCTCTCATATTTTGGGCATGTTTTAGGAGGAGCCAGTCCTTGGAAAAAGACATTGAGCTTAGAAAACCGGGAGGTCAGAGACAAAGAGGAAGACCCTTAGGAAAGCAAATTGCCACAGTGATTGTAACACTGGGCTCAAGTATATCAGATGGAGAGCTGCAATAGGACAGGGCGAGGGTCAGATCCATTGTTCAAAGCATCACTCAGAGTTGTGTTCACTGAGAGTTGTACTCAATTCAATGGCACCTAACGAAAACCACAACACCACATTTTAGTGAAATTTTCAGGTTTTTTCTGACATCCATTTTGGTCTTC
>NW_006399812.1:1836644-1855338 GCF_000299155.1 Elephantulus edwardii | reverse complement strand
ATATCCTTGATGTCATCCCACAACTTATCTGGCCTTTGATCATTAGTACTCAATGCCTCAAAACTGTTTTTTGAGATGGTTTTTTAAATTCAAGTGGGATAGATTAAAAGTCATATTTTGGTTCTTGTGTACTTGTTTTCATTGTCTCAGCTTCACTTTGAATTTGCTCATGAGTAATGGGTAGTTCCATAATCATTCCTTGGCCTTGTTTTGGCCGCTGATATTGACCTTGTTCATTGACTTTTTCCACAGATATACAGAGATATAGTAAATCCAATGCCTGTGTAATCCATCGTTTTAAGTCTGTGTGACCTCTCAGAGTGATTGAAGAAATGTGTATAATCACTTCAAAGAAGTCACATGAATCCTTCAGAGTGACCCCAGAAATGACTCAAATGAACAGGAGTCCCACAATCTTCTGGGAGACAGAAGTCAAGCTGGATGACTTTCTAGCGCTGAATGACAGGGAATGTTTAGCAGAGGGCACTTTGATGTCACCCAGCTCGGGCAGGGGCATTTGTCCAGCTACTTGTTGTCATCACTTCACATTCCTAGCTCCAAACACACTCTTGAACAACTCTGACCACACAGAATCCATCGTATATCCATTTTATTATTTTAAATATTTTTTATTTTAATTGTGATATTATTGAAAGTTTACAGAAAAGTTAGATTATCATTCATTCATTGTTACACATTTTACCCCCTCTCCCTCCTGTCACCCTCCCCCACTTTTATTTTTTTAATATTCATTCGTTGTTGCATAATTACCTCCTTCCTCCCCCACCCCCATCCCCAGTCCTCTTTGCAATGTACCTCTTATTCCTGGCTGTTGTCATACGTATAATGCCTAATCATATATTCCTTTTAAACAATTGTTTCCTTCATCTGTTCCAATGCAGTGTTCATTATCCCCTTTTTTCTTAATTTCTACCCAACCCCCATGTCAGTCCTGTTCAATAACAGTGGTGCTATGAAGTATTTGTCCCTCTGTGACTGAGATACTTCACTTAGCATAATGTCCTCCAGGGTCACCTATGTTATTTGATATTTTAAGAGTTCATTGTTTTTCAGTGCTCTGTAGTATTCCATTGGATTAATATAACTTTGTTTTTATATATTCATTTGTTAATGGGCACTTAGGTTGCTTCTATGTTTTTGCTATTTCTGAACACACAACCACAAACATGGGTGTGTACATATCTGTTTGGGTGACAGTTATGGTTTCTTTAGGGCATATTCCTAGTAGTATAATTGCTGGCTCAAATGGTATTTCTATTTGTGACTTTTTGAGAAAGCGCCATACTGCTTTCCATAGTGGCTGCACCATTTTAGACTCTCACCAGCATTTTACACTCTCATAAGCAGTGAATAAGGGTTCCAAATTCCCCACAACCTCATCAGCATTTGTTGTTTGCTGCTCTGCTGAACTTTCCTATTACTACTGTGATGAGATGATACCTTTTAGTTGTTTTTAGTTGCATCTTTCTCAAATCTAAGGATTTTGCACATTTCTTCATGTGTTTGTTTGCCATCTAAATGTCTTCTTTGGTGGTCTATTCATATCCTGAGCCCATTTTGCTGTATATCCATACAATGCATACAAGTGCATACAATGAAGAACATGTAACTTACTCACTTTATATCTAATAGCATTAGGCTCAAAACGTATTTTACCTAACAGAAGTCTCATAACCGTTGCACTCATTTATTCATTCCACTAGCCTGCTATGCATAAGTCACAGAAAGACACGCTAAGAGTCAGCCCATCTCCACCTCAGAAAGCCACATGACTGAGTAACTGATTATAATTAAGTGTGCTAAGTGTCATGACAGAGGAAGTACATTTATTAAACATTTTGCCAGAGGCTGGAAATAAATTTGAAGGAAGGAATCTGTGACTACACTTGCCCCTGGGGACACGTTTCTGCTCATACTCTGTCTCTGCCTCTGCCATCTGTCCAGCTGTCTACTCAGGACTGAGATAGCTGTGTGAGCAGATGGGGATCCTGCTAGATATCCAGCCCTGGGGAGCACGTGTCCTCCCTGATGGGGTAGGGCAGTGAAGAACTCAGACACAAGCACGGTGGACTGACAGAGCTTAGACCTACTTTGTAAATAGTGGGAGGTGAATTGATAGGAAAATAGAGGAGAATGTCTAGATAACTTCACAGGGATCTAACAATAATTGGATAGTAGAAAAATCATTCTTTTAATTTCTATTAAAATATATGCTAAATAATTAATTCTCTTGTAAAAAATCAAAAGAATCTGCCACATCAGAAGTATCTCTTATTCATATAAAATTTATAAGCTTTACAAGGAATTGATGATGTGATAAGGTAAACAAAGAATATAGTCATGACGCTAATTCCTACAACTTACTATAAGTTGAAATCCTAAGTACCATGCATATTCAGAGGAACTCTCATGGTCTAATGGCAAGAAGTTGGGCTACAATCTCAAAGGCACATGGTTCAAATCCACCAGCTGCTTTATGGAGAAAGAGAGACAATTCCTCCTGTGCGATTAACTACTTCTGAAAACCCACTGGAGGGTCAGCTATGTGTTGATTCTGATACAATAGCTCATAGGAACAATAGCACACATATTCATGCTTGGAAAATTGAAGAGTCAGTAAAAGAAAGGAAGATCCTCTAAGGGATGAATTTACACGGTGACTGTGACACTGGGCTTGAGCGCCATTTCAATGACACCTAAACAACAACATACATATGCCGCACAGTTTAACTTGAATAATCACCAACAAGGATTGAATTGTGTCTGCATAAACTATCTGTCACCTTACCTAGGTCATGGTTCTCTGTATTATGTAATCATTCTTCATTTTATGCTCTTTTGTCATTCTCATTTGGCTGCTCCTTACAGGCAAGGATGGTAAAACTTCAGCTCACACACTTTGGGCATGTTATTAGGACAGGCCAGTCCTTGAAAAATGGTATTATGCTCAGAAGGGTAAGGCAGCAGAGTAATAGAGGAAGATCCCCTACAAGATGTATTAACACAGTGACTATGGCAATGGGCTCAAGTGTATCAGAGATGATGAAGGTGGCCCAGGACAGGACAGGATACAGATCTGTTGTTAGCAGCCATACATTTAACTATGTGCACCATACCAGGGACTGCATATAATAGGGGCCATTATTATAGGCATGAGAGAAAGGAAAAACGAAGGGTTTATAAGCACAATGGAAATTTACCAGATAGCCAACAAAAGTAAAACCAAACAAATTAGTAGTCAATTCTGAATCATAGTGACAATATGTATTTCACAGTAACCACCTCACTGCCGAGAGATGTGGCCTTTAGCTGCGTAATTCCTCAGGGACTCCATCAAAGCTCCCTTTGGAAGGTGACAGGGAACCCTTTCAAAGACTGTGATATTTCAAAAGATCACCAGGCATTTCTTCAGAGGTACCTCTGGGTGGGTTCTGACTGTTCATCTTTCCGTTAGCTGAATCCTTAACTGTTAGCATTACCCAGGGTGGTACAGTATCAAAAGAGGAAATGGCAAGGACAAAGACAGAGTGACTTAAAATAGCCTGGCTGTTCAGGAAACCACAAATGGCTTGGTATGTTGGATGATAAGGAGGCAAGGGGGTACCACATGGGCAAGAGATGATGTTGAAGAGTGAGCAGAGATCATGGCATCAGGCACCTTGTGGGCCAGCTACAGAATTATGAGTTTGGTAATTAATAATTACTAATTTCTCTCTCATAGCTGTCTAGTTGTAACCAATTCATAGCTGATCTTCTGTTGATTTCTGAGACTGTAAATCATATGAAAGGAGATCACTGTCCTTCTCCTGTGGAGCTGCTGGTGGTTTCAAACTGCCAGAGAGGTGTGGTCTTTGGGTTAACAACACAACTCTTTAAGGACTGTGTCACCAGGGCATTTTTTGATAGATTACAGAGAATTCTTAAAAGGTTTAAGGACTGACAGTGGGAAAGAGTGGATGTAATGTTACTGTTTTAGAAATCTTATACAAAGAAAATTTGCAGACAGTTTGGAGTATGTTCTGGAGCCTGATCCAGATGCATCAATTGGAATTACTAAATTCCTAGTGGTGAATCCTTTCCAGTAAGGCATTCACAACATATTACCACTTGGTGTATGATTATTCATAAAATACATTCAATACAGTTGCATTAATATTAGTTGTTGTTATGTGCCATCAAGTCTACTATGACTCAAACAGACCTTGTGAACAACAGCTCTGAACCTTGCTGTATCCTGAGTCAACTTCACCATCTCAGACACATCTGACCTCATTGCCACAGTCTCTGTGTCAATCCATCTCATCTGGGCTTTTCCTCTACTCACCAATCTTCTACCCCTCCAAGAATGATGTTCTTCCTCAGGGACTGGCCCCTCCTGGCAACATGCCCAAAGTACATAGGCTGGAGCTTCAAAACCAGACCAAAAACAAACAAACAAAAAAACCAGACAAAATATAAACAGTAGCAAAAAAGTAAATCTGAAGAAAAGATGACTTAAAAAATAACTGTGAATTGTTTCTAGGTGCCACTGAGTTGGCTATTATAACAACATTATGAACGAATAGATCATAACCTTGTACTATCCTGTACCATCCTCATGATCTCTGCCATGTTCAAGTCCATTGTTGCCATCATTGTGTTAATCCTTCTCATTCGTGCCCTTCCTCTCTTTCACTGACCCTCCACTTTTTCCAGCCTGATTTGTTTTTATAAGGATCACCCTCTCCTGAAAATATACTCCAACTATGTGAGAAGTTTCATCATACTTTCCCGTAAGAAGCACCCTGTTTGCACTTCCTCTAAGACCAGTTTGTTCGTTCTTTTGGCAGTCCATAAGATAGTCAATACTCTTTGTCAATCAAAAACACCAATCATTCTGCTGTGAATAGATATTGAGATTTTCTTTCCCCACCTCAGTGAAGTCACTTGCTGTGCTATTTTTATGCTCCTCTAGAGAACTAGGTAAGGGTGATGATTTTGGCTCAGGGCAGTGGGGATGGAGAATGGAGGATTCTAATTTGAGGAGTAATTTAAGAGATAGAATTGGCAAGACATGGTGACTAAAAATTAGGAGGAGAATGTTGTTGCTGTTGTTGTTGTGTTGCTAAGTGCCGTCGAGTCACAGGCGACTCATAGCGAAGGAGAGTCCTTGACGCTTGGGTGTCTTTCATCCTCTCTCCAAGCTATTATGGAAGTGGATGCCACTCCTCCTTCCACGGGAGGAGAATGTAGGAAAGGAAAAAATCCTAGAGTTCTAATTTCTGGTTTAGATCAATAAGAAAGACCTTGCTAGAGATTGATGTAGCCAGTACTGAGAAATTTTCCAGTGACAGGGATATGATTGAATGGAACAGTTTCTTGGTATGTCCAGGAGTTAATCCAGTCTAAAGATAAGAAGGACTCTGTTTGGACAAGGATAACAAAGGCAAATGTGAAGAAGTCTAATTAACAGAGAGCAAAGCTAGAGAGATAAATTCTATATTTATAAAGCAGTAAATACTATATGAAAATAATGTAGTAGGAATTCACAAGCTTCATGGTAAGTGGATGAATCAAGGAGAGTCACAGACCAAAGTCTCTTTAGGCTAGTTGAACCTGAGGTGCTTTTAGGGCCTTCTGGGACCTACAGATGTAGGACTATGTGGGTCCAAGAATGAGAGGAAGCATTTAAAGTATGAAAGTGACCATCATAAAGAGCATGTATTACAAATAATATGTGGGGGGGGACCAATTTTTTTTTTAAAATCAAATAGTGGATTGTTGTTAAGTGCCATTGGGTTGATACGATTCACATGACCTTATGAATAAACTTTCTAATCTTGTGCCATCCTCATCATCTCCAACACATCCGAGCCCATTACTGAAGTTACTGTATCAATTTGTCCGATTGAGGGTCTTCTCTTTTGCTGATCCTCCCCCTTTCCAAGCATGATATCCCTTTTCAAGGAATAACCTTTTCTAACAACATGCCCAAAGTATGTGAGGTGAAGCTTCACTATTCTTGCCTCCAAGGAGCACTGTGGCTGCATTTTCCCCAAGACATATCTGTTTGTTGTTTTGGCCTTTCATGGGACACTCAACACTCTTCTCCAACACCACAACTCAAAGGTATAGATTATTCTCCTGTTATCCAATTGTCCAACTTTCAGATACATAGTAGGTGACTGGAAAGACTATGGCTTGAGTCAGGTGCACCTCCATCTTTAAACTGACATCATTGCTCTTCAGGACTTTGGAGATATCCCTGCCAGAAGACTTGGCCAATTCAATGTGTCTACAGATCTCCTGACTTCTAGTATCCAGGGTGCTGATTGTGGATCTAAGCAATCTGGACTGGATGACAATTGCGATCTTTTCTCCATATTATGATTGATAGGTTAACTCAGTGGTGAGGATTTTTGTTTTCTTGATGTTGAGATATGATCCATTGTGCAGGTCGAAGTCCTTGAATCAACAAATATTAGGACTTTGGCGGAGGACTGGCAGCCTGACAATGAAAGAGAGATAATGTGGCCAAAAATACCAAGCGAATGTGAAATTATAAATTCAAGGAGGAAACTCAAAGAGAAAGTGGTCACTGGTATTAAGTACTGCAGTGAGTGAAAATAAGACAAGAACTGAGGAACGGTCCTTTAAGTAAATTCCCTGGTGACTTTAATTGAAAAGAATCCCAGAAATGAGTGAAATTGAATGGATGTGAGTGATAAGCACTACTGCAGAGGATTGCCTGGTGGGTGGTTAGGGGACAAGGAGGTAAAAATCGTTCCAGTAAAGCAATCTGGGAACACCTGATCCCTCCTCTAGCGTTCTGCTCTGCTCTTGGTGTGGTTTCGCTGTAGACTAGATCCAGAAGACTTAATTACAGTGTGTTACAGATTTAACTGTGTCCCCTCAAGTAAGTGTCAGAGCTCTAGAGGCATAGTCGGTGGGGAGCTGCACTGCTGACTCAAAGGCAATGCCTCTCTGGGGGTTCAAATCCACCAGAGTCCCCAAAGCAGAGAGATGAGTAATCTCCTGTGTGATTTATAGTCTGGAAGGTCAGAATGAGTCAGTTCTGTCTCTAAGGCAACAAGTGAGTGAGTGAGTGAGTAAGTGAGTGAGTGAGTGAGTAAACGAGTGAGTGAAATATGTTTGGGTTTTTGAAAATTTTGACCCTCTTAAGTATGGATGTAAGCCTATTTAAAAAGAAGAGTTCTGTTGTTAATGGGTTATGTCAATGTAAGAGTGTCCTAATCTAATAACTTCTAAGTACTCTGAAGAGTAAATTTGACCCACAGAGAAATAGGTACAAAGAGGTTCCCACAAAGCTAGATGCCACACAGAGATCACTAAGAAACCAAGAAATGCTGAAGCTCCAGAAGATCGAAAAGAGTTTGACAGGACAGAGAAAGAGCTTCTCCTGAGAGCCTGGTATGCCAGTTCAAACCTCTTGCCTCTTAAATTGTGAGAAAACAAATGTCTGTTCTTCACAACCACCCACTTGTGTGATTCCTGTTACAATAGCAATTGAAAACTAAGCTATAGTAAAAAAAAGATGGATGAGGCATTTTTTTCCTGATATCTCATCCACCAGGCAGTTTGGGAAACAAACAGCTCTAATGAGTTGAGCTGTGGTGATTGCTGTTGTTGGCTGCCATCACGTTGGCTTTTAACTCATAGTGTCTTCATGTACAGTGGGATCAGACACTTCTCGCTGGTTGACTATTTTGGAAATATATCTACCAAGCCTTCTCACCGGTTTGTCTTAGTCCAGAAACTCCACTAAAACATGTTAAGCATCACAGAAACATGCAATCCTCCCTTGCTAGGTGGCCGCTGTATCTGAAATGCATTGGCTAGTGGTCAATGGCCTGTTCTCCATGCTGATGAAGCAGGGAGAATTCTACCACTGAACCACCACATCCCCCATGGTCCATTTCAATCAGAATATAGTAAAGAACATTACAATTTGCCTTTAATTCTGCCTAGGGTTAGAGAGTGGGAGAGCAATACAATTGATATCCCAGTGACCCCAGGATCCTACTTTCACTCCTCTGGAAGACTCAGCTCTAGAAGGATGAAGAAAAGACTGGTTGGGCGTCTGGTGGAGAACCACTGTCGGGTGGTTTAGTCACTTGCCTCCACACTTTCACATCCTCTATCAACACCTGCACACTTCAGTTCTGACCACACGTACTCTTCCTGTTGATATAGGAAGTGCCTCTCAAGACGCTCTCCAGTGTGAACAGGAGCTCCTCACTCAGCCTCAGAAGAAAGAAACGGGATACTTCTTTGGAAGATAAAGAAGTGTGTGAGTTGAGAGGTAAGACCAAACCTCTTGTTTTTTTACTTCTCTGGATTGTCTCAAGTTCAAGAGAAGTGACTCCTACTTTGTACCATGAGTTAACCTACGCTGTGCTCTCATGATCAGGCAACAGGTGGGATTCCTCTCTGTCCATGGAAGTAATCCAATCCTGGTTGAATTTTTGGTGAATGACCGGGCAGACTGAGAAGGAAGCTGTAGGAGGTGATCAAAATAGATGATAGGATCTATGTGTAGGAGGCATATAAAGAAAATATATCTGAAGTTTGGACATGCTCACATGCGTATAGATATGATAGTGGGATAATGGGCCTTTGTAAGTGTATCTGATCTTTTGTTTAGGTCAGTAACCACATATCCTGAGAGAAAAGTCTATGATATTCCTATAGATAAGACTACAAGAAGTTACCTCACAGAGGCCTGGTCATGGTCACAGAAAGGAGATGGCCTTTCTGTGCATGGTTCATCCTAAATCCACCACTATGCCTGCAGAAAACTCACAATATGTGACCCTCTCACTATTGAGATTTAACAGCATTAGCTTTGTCTCTCTTGGATACAACAGATAGACATATAATATATGCCACACACACACACACACACACACACACACACATACACATACAGCACACTATATGCATATATATAGATACATAGATATACACACATATTCGTTAATATAAAGAACAATAAGGACCATCATTTTGATAACAAAAAGAACTAATAGCATAGCAAAGGACTTTTTTCCTAATATGTAAATTTTTGGATATTAAAGTCTTGCAAACATTAAAGTTGTTGTTTTAGGGTGCCTTCCCGCTCAAGTTACTCCCTTACTTTGTTGTCTAGGCTTTGATCTTTTGGTCTTTGGTTTTGTTTTTTCTGTAACTTCTTATTGTGGTTTGGGTGAAAGTTTTCAGAGCAAATTAGTTTTCCTTTCACCAGTTCACACACATTTTGTTTTAAGACATTGACTGAGATCTCTACCTCCCTGGCACCCTTCTCACTTCCTCCTTGTGCCTCCCATTTTCATTCATCCTTCTTTACTGTCTTTTCTTGCCTTCAGAGCTCTGTCCCTGTCAAATGTTGCTCTTTTGGTCTGGCATGACTGACTGCTCCAAGGAGTTTTTCTTCACTCATTTTATCGGTTGTCTGCTTGCTTGACAGAAAGTTGGTCAGTTGTAGATTTAAAGAATATCAGAACCATCATCTTGTGGGTTCCACTAGTCTATCAGAACAGTAAGTCTAGCCTTTTTAATAAAGTTTAGTTTTGTTCTGTATTCCCTACTCACTCTCCAGAACCTTCTAAATAGGATCTCAATTGGAAGAGCCAGTACTGGTGGGGGGGCACCACACGGTTCTTGTAATCTCAGGGTAGTGGATTCCAAAGCTCCCACACCCCATTAGTTCTTTGAGCTAACTGTTCCCATGCATCTTTAACTTTCTTTGCTCTTGTTTGCTCTGAGTGGGGGGGAGGGGAGTAGTTGCCTCTTAGAAGATCACTCACATGCTTTTAAGGCCCAAGTTGCTTCTCACAAAGCAGGGTGCAGAGTCTTGTCTTGGTGTTCTTTGTTATGATAATTGATGTCTCCTAGGACTATGGTCCCGTGTCTGGCCCAGTAACTCATTCCTTCAACGTGTTTGGTTATGGCTATGAAGTTTTCATAACTTTGTCCCCTGTTTGCTATACTATACCCTGTGAATATATTTGGAACATAGAAAAACATCTATGTTAAATCTATATGTATTTGTGGCAGTAGTCCCATTCATCTTCCCATTCCTGTTCAGTTTGCATATCTGTGTATCCTAATAGATCATTGTTATTGCTGTTGCTATGACATTGTGTCTGTCATAGCATTCACCTCTGTTGCCTCTCACCTCTGTGTACCCCCTGCGTCTTCCTTTGCCCTGGTCACTGTGTGCTGACCTCCCCCTTATTCTAGCTTGCCTTTCTCTTCACTCAAGATAATGCCTCCTTTTTCTCTAGTGATTTCCACACACTGCCTTTCCCATCTCTGGTAATCATAAAAAAAAAATTTCTTTCTGTATACAAAGCTTTTCTTTATTTCTTTTTTAATGATCTCAAGGAATCCTTGTCCTCTTTTGGTGGACTTATTTTACTCAGCACAACATCCTTTAAGTGCTTCCATGTTATAAGGTGTTTCTCAGATCAATCATTATTCTCTAATGTTGTATATTCCATTGTGTGACTGTACCTTTCTTTGTTTATCTGTTCACACCTTGATGACATTTAGGTTGCTTCCATCTTTGTGCTATTGTGAAGAGTGCTACAATGAATATGGATGTACATGTATTTACTTGTGCCACGATCTGGAAGGAGAATTTCTGGATCAAATGGTGTTTCCATTTCCAGCTTTTTAACAAAGTACCATATTGTTTTTACACAGTGGTTATGCCAATTTTTTAAATTCCCTTTCTTGTTTAAATAAAATTTTGTTTTAATTGTGATTGTAATGAACATTTACAGAGAAGTTAGATTTTTCATTCATTCATTGTTTCACATTTTATCCTCTCATCCCTCTCCCCATTTCACTTTTTAAAAATATTCATTCATTATTCACAATTACCTACCTTTCCCCCCACCCTCTTCGCAATGATATACCACTTTTTCTGGGCTGTTGTAGTATGTATAATGCCTAATCATATATTCCTTTTAGGTAGTTTTTCCTTTTATCTGTTCCAATGCAATGGTCATTATCTTTCCACCCTTATCCTGCTCTTCTCACAATTCATGTCAGCCCTGCTTTATAGCAGTGGTGCTATGCAGTATTTGTCCTTTTGTGACTGAGATATTTCACTCAGCATGATATACTCCAGGGTCTCCCATGTTGTGAAATGTATTACAAGTTCATTGTTTTGCCATGTTGTGTAGTATTCCATTGTATGAATATACCACAGTTTTTCTATCCATTCATTTGTTGATGGTCACTTGGGTTGCCTCCACCTCTTTGCTTTTGTAAATAATGCAGCAATAAACACGGCTGTGCATATATCTGGATGGTGGTTATGGTTTCTGTAGGGTATATTCCCAGTAGTGGAATTGCTGGGTCAAATGATGTTTCTATTTTCAACTCTCTGAGAAAGTGCCAAACTTTCTTCCATAGTGGTTGCACCATTTTACACTTCCACCAGCAGTGAATAAGGGTTCCAATCTCTCTGCAACTTCAGATGGGAAACAAATACATGAAGAAACGTTCAAAATCCCTGGCTATCAGAAAAATGAAAATCAAAACAACTGTGAGATATCATCTGACCCCAGTAACAATAGTAAAGTTCAACAGAGCAGCAAACAATAAATGCTGGTTGTGCCATTTTATAGTCTCACCAGCAGTATAGAGACCCTATGAAGGAGAGTCCTCAACACTTTTTTTTTTGAGTCCTCAATACTTGTGTCTCATCCTTTTTCCAGGTTCATAGGATTTCAGGAGGCAAGCTATTACGGAAGTGGATGCCACACCTGCTTCCAACAACATTATTAGTAAAGTGAAATAGTACGTCACTTCTGTTTTGATTTGCATCTCTCTAAAGGCTAAAGACCATGGCCTGGCACATCTTCATGTGTTTCTTGGACTTCTGAATGTCTTCTTTGGTGAAGCATTTATTCATGTCTTCTGTTCATCTTTTAATCATTTTGGGGATTTTTTTAGCTATTGGTGGTTTTGATTTTGTTTTATTTGTTCATTTGATCATTTTGTTATGGAGGCCTTGTCCAATATGTCATTGCCAAAAGTTTGTGTTGTTTTCAGATTTTTTTTGTTTCCTTCCCCAATCTATTTGTTCTCATTTTACTTTTTCTTTAAAAATAAAGTTACTTGAGGAATATAAGTGTTTACTTTTAAAAAGGTTGATTTATCTAGTTTATCTTCTGCTGTTTATATATTTTGGTTATGTTTGATAGTATCTTTATGCCATGAATTAAGGTCTGTAAATTTGTTCCTATTTTTTTCTTTATAGTGGATGTTTTTTATAGTTTTATGCATCCCTACGCTTTAATCTCTGCAGGATCTGACCAACAGCTCTTTCTGCTGTCAGCTGCTGGATAAATTCGAATCCCCTGCCTTTCAGGTAAGAGCCAAACACTTAAATGGGCGCCTAAGTGATTCTTCTTGTTGTTGTCGTTATTGATTGCCTTCGAGTCAAGGATGACTCATAGCAACCATATGAACAAAAGGCATGAAGCCCTTGTACAACTATCGACATTTATCAGAGTTCATAAAGTTTCCAGTGGCATTTAGAAGTGTATTTACTACAGAACAGTGTCATTGATTTCACATGCAAACAAGATTCTACTGAAGATTATCCAAAAATGATTAGAACAGCACATCAGCAGAGAACTGCCAGAAGTCCAGGCTGGGTTTAGAAGGGGTCATGGTACTAGGGATATTGTTGCTGATGTTAGATGGATCTTGGCTGGAAGCAGAGAATACCAGAAGAATGTCTATCTGTGTTTCATTGATTATGCAAAGGCATTTGACTGTGTGCATCATAACAAACTGTGGCTGACTCTGAGAAGAATGGGAATCCCAGAACACTTAATTGTGCTAATACGAAACCTATACTTGGACCAAGAGGCAGTAGTCAGAACAGAGCAGGGTAACACTGCATGGTTCAAAATTGGGAAGGGTGTATGCCAGGGATGCATCCTGTCTCCATACCTTTTCAACATGTATGCAGAGCAGATTATCCGAGAGGCTGGGCTCTATGAGGAGAATTGTGGCATCAGGATTGGTGGAAGGTCTATTAACAATCTCCGTTATGCAGATGACACAACCCTGCTTGCTGAAACTGAGGAGGACCTCATGCACTTGCTGCGAAGGGTCAAGGACTGCAGCCTTCAGTATGGACTGAGGCTCAATGTCAAGAAGACAAAGATTCTCACCACTGGACCAATTGTCAGCGTCAGGATGGATGGCGAAGAGATTGAGATTGTTCACAGCTTCAGTTTGCTCGGCTCCACAGTCAACACTCTTGGCACCAGCAGTCAGGAAATCAAAAAGCGTATCGCAATGGGAAAGTCTGCTGTTAGGGACCTCTCTAAAGTACTCAGGAGCAACAGTGTCTCTCTGGAGACTAAGGTGCGCCTGATACAGGCCATGGTCTTTGCAATCGCTTGTTATGCATCAGAGAGTTGGACAATGACTAGGGAGGACAGAAGGAGAGTTTATGCTTTTGAGCTGTGGTGCTGGAGAAGGATACTGAATGTACCATGGACTGCCAAGAAAACACACAGATTCATCCTGGAGAGGATTAAACCAAGCTACTCCTTGGAGGCAAGGATTCTGGGGCTTCGTCTGACATACTTTGGACATGTTGCCAGGAGGGACAGGTCCTTGGAGAGGGACATCATGCTTGGGAGGGTGGAGGGACAGTGCAGGAGGGGAAGACCCTCTATGAGATGGATTGATTCGGTGACTGGGGTAATCGGGATGGGTGTGTCAGAGGCGGTGCGGTTGGTGCAGGATGGAGCAGGGTTTAGGGCTGTTGTGCATAGGGTCGCTATGAGTCGCAAACGACTCGACGGCACATAACAACAACAACATTTCATTCAAGGGAGGGATGTGTGTGTGTGTGTGTGTGTGTGTGTGTGTGTGTGAACCATGGTAGTGGTGGGGAATTCCATGAGATAAACACTGTCCAGGTAATCTTGGACTCAATAATACCAGTATATGAACAATATGCTTTTTCATTGTTTAATGCAAAGACATGTAGTGAATAAATGTCTATTTCTTTAATTTAATGGGTAGATAAGAATTGCACAAGGACCAAGACAAAGGAGGATCAACCTGGGAAGGACAGGAAAAAGACAATATGGCTACTGCAATTAGCAAAATGGGAACAAGATACATATAACTGTTTGTTTAAAAGGGAAGGGAGAACAGAGTTATGGAAGAAAGAAAAGTAAATCAAGAATTTAGCAGAGATGAGTGGGGGGGATAATGAGTGAATAAATAGGTAAAGAGCAATGGAGATTTGAGGAGACAGAAAGATAAAAATAATAGATCAATAGTAATTAATTCTATAAAACACAATGTACAAAAATGATGGTGCAAACAAAATGTGTATGAATGAAACAATGTATATGCATAATTGTATAAAAGTGAAAGTATAAATAAATAATTTTTAAAAGAAATTATTTTGTATTTGTGTGTATACTAAATTCATATACATTGTGTTTCACACTATCCTTCATTCACATTGTTTCCTACAATTATTCCCATTCATTGTGTTCCATAAAATTAATCACCATTAAATTCTACCCACAATTACCTCATCCTTTTAGAATTCCACCGGCCCTTGCCCATTTCCTTTACCCCCTCACTCCACTCACCAAATTATACAACCCCATGATTTCCCCCTTCCCATCCTCACACCTTTGCTCCCCCTCAATCCCCATACTCCCATACACATTTTATTAATTATCCTTTTAATTTTACAATAATAGTCTTATGCAGTATTTGTCCTTGTGAGGCTGAGTTAGTTCACTCAACCTAATGCCCTTTAGTCACTACCAGGTTATGTAATAATTTTCAAAATTGTTGCTCCTGAGTGTTGCATAGTATTCCATAAGTGCATGTGCCACAATTTCTTAATCCACTTGATTGTGGTTGGATACTGGGCTATTTCCATGTTCTTGCTATTTTTAAAAATAAATGTTTACCAATTTTGAACATTACACTGAATCTGGCTGGAGTTTAAGGATTTAAAAATATACAAACAAATTCCATCTCTTCATGGAAGGCCAAGTTATAATTAGTGACTACATTAACAGTAACACAGTAGGCAACATACTCTTTTATTTTGCACAATTGTATCAATTGTATACAATTAATCATCAGCTTTATAAACATTATTGTGTCTGCTTTTATCAACACTATTTATTCTTTGTTTTGAAGTTTAGAAGTTCTCCAACCTGAGGAGTTTAGTGCCTTCCTCTCCTGGGGCTCTCAGCTTTCCCATCTTTCTTCTGCTGTTGCATGAATAATACAGGCACCCTCAATCTTCTTAGAGGTTTGAGTTTGTTTCTGTAAACTTGGTGCTCTGCTTTGAGTATTCTCTGAACTTCATGCTTATGTGTGTGATGAATAGATTTCTATTTCTTTGCACTTAGAAGATGGGAGGGGAAAATACACATTGTTAATTTATTGGGCTTCTGGATTCAATCCTAGTTACCATGATAACTAGGTAGAGGTGGGCAAGTCTCCCCACCTCTACTACTTCAGAGTACCTGGCTCTATAAAACAAGTCCAGGAACAGTTCCTACATCTAGGGTCAATATGAGTCAGAATTTATTCTATAATATACAATAGTGACAACAATTAGGAGCTGTTAATTAGGAGACCTGGTGGCACAATGGCTCGTTACTTGACTGCTAGATCAAAGCTTAGTGGTTTTTAACCCGTCCAATGCACAACATGGGAGAAAGGCCTGATGATTGCCTCCCATAAAGATTACAATCTAGAAAACCTATAGGGCAGTTCTGCTCTGTCACACAGAATTGAAGCGAGTCAGAATCAATTTAAGGGCATCTAGCAACTACGATCAATCTTAAGTAAAGGGCCAGGAAGTTTCAGTGTTAAAATTTTCACCTTCTGTGGGAGCCGCAGGATTGATTCTTGACCGGCATACCTAAAGTACAGCCACCATCTGACTGTTAATGGAGTCTTGTAATATTGTTATGACACTAAACATATTTCAGCTGTGCTTCCAGACTAAGACAGGCTAGGAAGAGTGGCCTAGCAATCTATCTAAAAACCCAGCCTGTGAAAATGCTATGGATTGTAATGGTTCTATTTGCAATTGATCATGGGCAAAATAGGACCAGGCAATTTCATTCTGTTGTGTGTAGAATTCCCATGAGTTCATGACAGCTAACAACACAACAGCTTGTAAATATGGATTAAATGAGATAATCCCTGGGTTCAGAATGGTGCCAGAGTACACTGAAAAGATTCAATGAATATCAGGGCCATGATGATGAAGAACTTTTATTCAGTTGAGCATTGACCTTGAAAGGCAGTGGTAGGTTGGGAAAGATTGACGTTTGGGTGGGGAATTTGTAAAATGACTTCAGGAGGAGACAAAAGATGTCAGAGAAATAATACCACAGTTCTTATCCTACAGCATAAGGTATGTAGGAGACTGGGAGTAAGAGCAGGCATGTACTAACCTACAGGCCACCACACTTGTAAGAGGAATAAGCCCCTGGAGTCTGTGGACTTAATTCCCTGTGCTCATACACACCCAGAATGTCCATGTGCACATCAATTCAGCAGAACATGTAACCATGGCATCCAGATAACAGAAAACAGCATGTACTTAATGCCTCTCTGTGTGAAATGGTGATACATTCTTTGGTTTTATTGCGTGAGATCCATCGTGATTGTGTCTGTTTCACAGGGAAGGCTGAAGTGCCCCTGAGCATGCAAATCTAGGAAATGGGAAAGTTGGGACCTGCCTATCCCCAGAGCCTGTATTAAAGCTTGTGTTCTGGCCAGCACAGATCTCGTTTAGAAGAAGAATTCAATGGTAATGCAAGTTAACTAATGAGGGAATTGAAGAAACTCAATCACGTTCACATGGTGAATTAATATCTGAAGGGGGAGGGAAATAGGCTCTTCAATTTTCACCCTTTATTCGACATTGCTGTTCAGAAGTTGAGCTCCTAGGCTTGTCACTGCCTCTAGCTCTGGGACCCTTCAGTAAGTCCCTTTATCTGCCTCACTTCAATTTCTTTTTTTATCTCTTTAAACAAGTTACTGCCAGCCAGTTTTGACTCATGGGACTCCATGTGCTTGAGAGCAGAACTGGGCCCTGTAGGTTTTCAGTGCTGGAGTTCGGGAAGTACCTTGTCAGGCCTTCCTTCTGAGGTGCTTCTGGGTGGCCGTGAACTTCTAGCCCTTTGGTTAGCAACTGCACATATAAGCTGTCCTACATTTTCATAGGGAGCTCTGGTGGCCTAGTGGCAAAAAGTTGTGCTGCAATCCTGAAGGCCACCAGTTGCTCTGCGGGAGACTGATGGGCAATCTCCTCTGAGCGATTGACTGCCTCTGAAAACCTGCTGGAGGGTCAGCTATGGGTCAGTTTCGACTTTATGGTATACAACAACAAGAAGAACAAGTTCACAGGTCTTTATAAGATTCCAGGTTAAGCTGTATGTGTCATGAAAGACCCTCAACCAGGTGGATTGACACAGTGACTGCAGCAATGGCTCAAGTGTGTCAGAGATAGTGAGGATGGCACAGGATAGGACAGGGTTCAGATCTGTTGTTCATATGGTTGCTATGAGTCATATTCCACAAGCACCTATTACATGTTATATTGTAATAGTATATATAAACATAAATAATATGTAATATTATATACATATATTTGTTGTTGTTGCTAGGTACCAGGGGAGTTGAGTATGACTAATAGCAACCCTATGAACAGTGGATCTAAACCCTGTCCTATCCTGTGCCATCTTCACATTTCTTGACATACTAGAGTCCATTGCGGCAGTCACGATGTCAAGCCACCTTGTTGAGGGTCTTCCTCTCCTTTGCCGACCCTCCACCGTTTCAAACATCATGTCCCTCTCTAATATATATGTTGTTGTGTAGTTTCGAGTCAGAACCGACACATACAGGTGCGTGCGGGCGCACGTGTGTGTGTATACACACACCTCCATACTTTTTCAATCTATATGTGGAACAGATGTATACTGTCATTGTTCTTAGGTACCTTCCAGCCTACTATGACTCATAATCACCCTATGAACAATAGATTGGAAGCTTGCCCTAACCTGCACTATTATCACCAGCTATCGCAAACGACTCAACGGCACATAACAGCATACCTTGTTCAAGTTCATTGTTTCAGTCACTGTGTGCGTATATATGTCTAAGTGTGTGTATATATGTATAGATTTTGTAAGAGCACAATTAAATGTTCTGGGATCTCCATCCTTCTCAATGTTAGCCGTAGTTAGTTCGTCATGATCCACACAAACAAATGTCTTTTCATAGTCAACAAAACACAAATAGAAACTCTTCTAGTATTCTCTACTTTTGCCAGGGCCCATTTGATATTAGCAGTGATATCCCTGATGCCATGGTCTCTTCTAAATCCCACTTGAACTGGTAGTTTCCTGTCAATGTACTGGTGTCGCTGTTTTTGAATAATTTTCAGCAATATTTTGCTTGCATGTAATATTAATGATCTTGTTCTATGAGTTTCACAGTTTCTTGGGAATTGGGACAAATAATGGCTCTCTCTCAATCAGTGGATCATTTGTATTTGTAATGCAAAAGTTGGAAACAGTAAAGAAGGAATGGTAATTGGAAAATACAGAGTTGGTGACAAAAATGAGGCTGG
>NW_006399812.1:1816176-1836544 GCF_000299155.1 Elephantulus edwardii | reverse complement strand
AATGAATGAATGGAATTCCAAAATCTCTGTAGATGTTCATTGAAATGAAAAATAAACAACCTAAATTTAAAAAAAAATGAGGCTGGAGATCAAATGATTGAATTTTGCATATTCAACTATTTATTCACAGCAAATGCCTTTTTTAAAAAAGATGCAAAATATGACTTTACACATAGATCTCACCTGATGGATTGCAGAAGATTGCCTATAACTGAAGAAAGAATCATTAGAGAAGCTCAGCATCAACAGTCAAAGTCAGACCAGGTGCTAACTGTGGAAGAGACTATCAGTTATTCACGTGCAAGTTCAAACTGAAGCTGACAAAAGTTAAAGCTAGTCCACTAGAACCAAAATATGACTTTGAGTCTATTTCATCTGAATTTAAGAATCATCGCTTCTGATAACAAAAATAAGGCTGTTAAAGCCCTAAGTTTGCCTGATTTAGATCAAGTAATCATGAACATAAAAGAGTACTTAAAATTATCTCTCATTATGAACACTGAAGAAAAGCATAATAGATAGTAAAGTTCTTTACTACCATAAAATAAATTATTTACATTCATTTCTTTAGCTAGAGATACTAGCTTGAAGCAGTACTGTTATGTTCTGTCTGTAATAATTGATAGGAAATCAATTGCCTGATATTTGGAGTATGTTGAAGAAAATATTGTCCCATGTGCCCTTTTTTTAAAGTCTCAACCATTAAGAGCTCAAAGTACTTTGGGAGAATTCTGGTGTCCCAGATGACTCACTCGATGAATGCATTAAAATCAAATGATGTGTTTGTATTCTAAAAACACTCTATAAACCGATACAAATGTTGCTTGGGTGGTGGAGCTCAGAGTTCTCCTACCAGCACTATGACATCTTAATAACAGAGAACATTTGTTATGGAAGTTTCACACCAGTTCTGTTTTGTTCTTTATTCATTAGCCTTTGTGTCTCCTGGTCCATTCTTTTCCTCTGTTGTTCTGCTGCTCTCTTGTCTGTCTGCTATTTTCTGGTGTGTGTGATGTTGGGGGTTTTTAAAATTCTGATTTATTTATAAAGTTTGAATACACTGTTTTTCACAAAAGATCCTTCCCATTTCCTTCACTTCATTCACCCATTGAATTGTGCAACCCTATGATTAACACCCTACCCCCTATCCACACCCCTCTATTTTCACCTCCCCCCCACCTTTGTATCCTCATACTTATTCTACTATAACAGTTTTATACAGTATTTGTCCTTGTGGGACTGAGTTACTTCACTCAGCATAATGCTCTCCAGTCCCTCCCAAGTTAGGTAGTAATTTGCAAAATCATTGTTCTTGGGTGCTGCGTAGTATTCCATTGTATGACTATACCACAACTTCTCAGTCCATTCACTTGTGATTGGACTTCTAGGCTGTTTCCATGTAAATTCAATAATTTTATTTATTATAAAAAAGAGAAATGCAACATGAATGAGGAATAGTGTGAAAAAATAAGGAAAGGTGAAAAAACAAAATGTGCTGTTAATTATATCATAAAGGTATGAATTAGTTTGCTTAAAAAAAGAATAGAAAAGTAACCTACAAAGGCCCTATAAAAATTTAAAATGAACAGTTTATAATCTCTCAGGCAGAAGGGACTCTTTTATGTAAGTAATACATACATACATTATATACATAGAAGACCAATCTCTCAAGAAATGTATGTAATATTAAAAGGCTAACTTCTCACAGTTCCCTGTACTAAAGGAAAACTTACTTTTAGATGATATCTTGAAAATAACAAGGTAGCGTTCTCTTTAGTAATTCTTTAAAGAATTCCTTAAATTATGAAGGATTTATCTTCATTAATCAGGGTAATTAATGATAGTATTCTTATAAAAAGAAAGGGTTTTTAAAAAAAGTCATTGCAAGAACGTTTGAGGAATTGAATACAAATTATCAAAGACCAATTAATTGCAGGAGGATATCTTCAATGAAGAAACTAAAAGGTTATTAAAAGGACAGATGAAAGAAAAAAAACCAAAGCTAAAGTTGGAAGCAACTGTGACGTCGCATTAGAGAACTGAGAAACCAAAACAAAAGAAAGAGATGCCAAAGTAAAAGAACTAAACAAATGTTTCAAAGGGCAGCTTGAGAAGACAAAGCAAAATGTTATAATAAAGTGGGATAAGAGCTAGAGTTCAAAGAATGAAAAGAGAAGAACTCACTCCGAATTTCATAAGCTGAAACTGAAAAACAATTTCAAGCCCTGATTTACAGTACTGAAAGTTGCTATGGGCAAAATCTTGAATAATCCAGGAAGCATCGAAAAAAAGTAGAAGTAATATACAGAGTCACTGTACCAAAAAGAATTGGCTGATAGTAAAAAAATGTTATTAAGTATCATATGAACAAGAGCTAGTGGTAATGAAGGAAGATATTCAAGCTGCACTGAAGGTATTGAAAAAATATTTTTTTAAAAAATTAGGGCCTTAGTAATTGATGGAATACCAATTGACATATTTCAACTAACAGATCAGCCTTAGACATCCTTTTCCATGGAAGCAACAGTCAAGAAATCAAACGATACAACCACAGTGGAAGGTGGTTTGGTGCTTTCTCAAAAAGTTGGGAATAGAAATACCATTTGACCCAGAAATTCCACTACTGGGAATATACCCTAAATAAACTAGAACTGCCACCCAAGCAGATATATGCACACCTATGTTTATTTTGGCTTTGTTCACAATAGTAAAGAGTTGGAAACAACCCAAGTGCCCATCAACAAATGAATGAATAGAGAAGCTGTGGTATATTCACACAATGGAATACTATGCAGCATTGAAAAACAAGGAACTCGTGAAATATTATACAAAATGGGTGCCCCTGGAGGATATTAATCTGAGTTGAATATCATAGTCACAAAAGGACAGATATTGCACAGTTCCACTGTTGTAAAACAGGACTGACATAGGGGTTAGGGAGAGACTGAGAAAGATAGTTCAGTAATGTATACTGCATTGAAGCAGATGAGGGAGAAAACTGTTTAAAAGGGATATGTGATTAGGTATTTTTATCATTACAGGAGTCTAGAGTGAAGGCTGCGTAGTGAAGTGGACCTGGGGGGAGGGTTTGTAAGCAATGAAAGATTTTTTTCTTTTACTTTTCCAAGAGGGGTGTGTACTGGGGGTGAGAGTTGGGAGGGGAGAAAAGTGCAACAATGAATGAATGGAAATCCAAAGTCTCTGTAAATTTTCATTGAAATTAATAGTAAATTTTTAAAAAGTGAACTGGGGAGGAAGGAAGGAGGGCAAAGTGGTAAAATGTGCAACAATGAATAACAATCTAACGTCTCTGTAAACATTCGGTAAAATCACAATTAAAATAAAATTTTCTTTTAAAAATAAAAAAGAAATCTAATGGTATATTACATGGGGGAAATCTGCTGTCAAGGATCTCTTTAGAGAGCTCAACAGTTAAGATGTCACTTAAATACTAAGGTACACCTGATTCAGGCCATGGCATTTTCAGTTACTTCTTCTGCATCTGAAAGCTGGACACTAAGTAAGGAATAATCTATATCTTTGAATGGTGGCATTGGCAAAGAATACTGAATAGGCCATTGACTGCCTAAGAACAAACAAATCTGTCTTGGACAAAACACAGCCAAAGTGCTCCTTAAAAGAAAAGATGATGAGACTTTGCCTCATACACTTGGGGCATGTTATCAGCAAGCCCAGTCCCTAGAGAAGGACATCACACTTTGGAAAGGAGAGGGGATCAAAAAATTAGACCTTTAGCCAAAGACTTGGCAGAGTGACTGAAATAATGGACGTAAGCTCAGCTGCGATGGCGAGGGTGGTGCAAGATTTGACTGGATTTTGTTCTGTTGTATCCAGGGTCACTATGAGCCAGACTAGGCTAGATGGCACCTAACAAGAACATATAGACACTATGTGGTTTTACCCTCTTTGTGAATTATGTAAGAAATGTGGAAAGCTACTTTGAGTGAAAACAAATGTGAAAGAAAAGCACAACTGATGTTGGTCCTTAGTGACAGTTAAGTAAATGTTTATTGGTTTTAAACAATTAAGTATGAAACAGAAATTTCACAATAATTCATAAGTATTAGAGCAAAAATCCTCAATCCTTGTTCCTGCCCTACTTTGACTTTTTGGTCTGTTAAAAAAAGAAAAGAAGGCAGGAATGAGATTTAAACTCTGTCATTTAACATATCATTAAGTGTGATTGAAATTATTCTTTTAAATGGTTGTGCTTCATTCTCTTACAATGGTCTTCTGAAATGGTTTAGCAATTCTTTGTGGAAATTTATTTTTAATTTTTCACTCTTACAAATAGAATGTCAGTAACTCTTTCACAAATTCTTTGGCGCAATCATCTTACTAGTTCTTTTACTTTTTGCAAATCTAATAAACAAGCAGTGGTGTAATGGTTTAGGTTAGTGTGTCAGCTTGGTTGCTCATGATTCTCTAATTTGACATTTACATAATAGTCACTCCCCATCATGTGGTTTTATGTGATCAACTCTGATATAATACAAGAGGATGGATTAGAGTGGGATACAACATGCTTAGCTTAATCTGAGCACAGCATGATTTTATGATGTAGGCTAAGTCTCCATAGTAGTAGTAGTATATAAATATATGTTGTGAAGTCTGCTGTTAGGGACCTCTCTAAAGTACTCAGGAGCAACGGTGTCTCTCTGGAGACTAAGGTGCGCCTGATACAGGCCATGGTATTTGCAATCGCTTGTTATGCATCAGAGAGTTGGACAATGGCTAGGGAGGACAGAAGGAGAGTTTATGCTTTTGAGCTGTGGTGCTGGAGAAGAGTACTGAATGTACCATGGACTGCCAGGAAAACAAACAGATTCATCTTGGAGAGGATTAAATCAAGCTACTCTTTGGAGGCAAGGATTCTGGGGCTTCGTCTGACATACTTTGGACATGTTGCCAGGAGGGACGGGTCCTTGGAGAGGGACATCATGCTTGGGAGGGTGGAGGGACAGCGCAGGAGGGGAAGACCCTCTATGAGATGGATTGATTCGGTGACTGGGGTAATCGGGATGGGCGTGTCAGAGGCAGTGTGGTTGGCGCAGGATAGAGCAGGGTTTAGGGCTGTTGTGCATAGGGTCGCTATGAGTCGCAAACGACTCGATGGCACATAACAACAACAACAACAATATATTGTTATCGATTGCCTTCAAGTCGAGCATGACTCATAACAACCCTATGAACAAAAGGCCTGAAGCCCCTCTACAACTATCAACATTTATCAAAATTCATAGTTTCTGGAGGCATGTTATTTAGGAAGTGGATGCCACTCCTGCTTCCAAACCTGTCGTAGTATGTTATGTGCCACTGAGTCGCCTGCAATGTATAGCAACCCTGTGTACAGTAGCTCTGAACCCTTCCCTATCCTGAGCCAGTCTCACTATTTCTGACACACCAAACCCCATTGCTCCAGATACCATATCAATACATCTCATCCGGGGTCTCCTTCTCCTGTGCTGTCTGTTCACCCTTCTGAGCATGCTGTCCTTCTCCAAGGACTGATCTCTTTTGGCCACATGCCCAAAGTATGGCGCTTCAAAATCCTAGCCTCCAAAGAAAGACTTGGTTTCACCCTCTCCAAGACAGACCTATTTCTTTTCTTGGTAGTCCAAGAATCTTATTCAAGGCTCTTCTCCAGTACCACAACTCGAAGACACCTATTCTTCTTCTGTCATCCTTAGTCATTGTCCAACTCTCTGAAGCATAACAAATAATTGAGAAGACCATGGTTTGGATTAGGCGCACCTTTGTATCTAGACTGACATTGTTGCTCTTCACCACTCAGGAGAGGTCCATGACACAGATTTTCCCAATGCAATTCATCTTTTGATTTCCTGACTGCTGGCATTAAGAGTATTGATTGTGGATCTGAGCAAGCTTTAGTTGCTAACAACCTCAATCTCTTCTCTATCTATCGTGGTGCTGTCAATTGGCCCAGTGGTAAGAGTCTTTTTCTTCTTGATGTTGAGCTTAAATCCTATTGAAGACTACAGTCCTTGACCTTTTTCAGCAAGTGCTTCAGGTCTTCTTCAGTTTCAGCAAGCAAGGTTGTGCCATCTGCATATTGTAAGTTATTAATGAGTCTTCCTCCAATCTTGATGCCACACTCCTCCTTATAAATCCCTGCTTCTCGAATGATCTGTTCTGCATACAGATTGAAAAGGTATGGGAACAGGATGCATCTCTGATGCACTCCTTTCCTGATTTTGAACCATGCAGTGTTTCCTTGCTCTGTTCTGAGTACTACTTCTTGGTCCAAGTATAGGTTTTGTATAAGCACGATCAAGTATTCTGAGATGCCATTTTCTTCAAGGTTAGCCACAGTTTATTGTGATCCACACAGTCAGATGCCTTTGCATAATCAATGAAACACAGACATTCTTCTGGTACTCTCTGCTTTCTGCCAAGATCCACCTGACATTGGCAATAATGTCCCTAGTGCCACAACCTCTTCTAAACCCAACCTGTATTTCTGGTAGTTCTCAGTCAATGTTCTGTTCAAGTCTTTTCTGGATGGTCTTCAGCAGGATTTTGCTAGTGTGTGATATTAGTGATATTGTTCGAAATTTCCAGGGGAGCTCTGGTGGCTTCCGTGCTCTGTTGGGTCACCTTTTTTTTTTTTTTAGAATGGGAATAAATATGGATCTCTTCCAGTCTGTTAGCCAAGCAGTTGTCCAGATTTTTTGGCACAACTTGGTGAGCACATGCAGGGCAGCGTCTATATGCTGAAATACATCACTTGGTATTCCTTCCATTCCTGGGGCTTTATTTTTTTTTGCCAAGTCCTTCAGAGCAGCCTGCATTTCCTCCTTCTTCTTGTTAGGTGCTGTCAAATCATGTACGACTTATAGCAACCTCATGAGCTGAACCCTGAATCCTGTCCTATCAAATCTCTATCTATCTGTCTGTCTGTCTATCTATCTATCTATCTATCTATCTATCTATCTATCTATCTATCTATCGTTGTCATTGATTGCCATCAAGTCGAGCACGACTCATAGTGACCCTATGAACAAATGACCTGAAGCCTTTCTATAACTATCATTATTTATCAAAGTTCATACAGTTTCCAGAGGCACGTTATTTAGGAAGTGGATGCCACTCTTGCTTCCAAATAGGCATAAAAATAGGTAGGTAGGTAGGTAGGTAGGTAGGAAAGTAGATAGATAGATAGATAGATAGATAGATAGATAGATAGATAGATAGATATTCAAGAGCACATAACAACATATATATACATTAGGTGCCATCAAATTGACTACAACTCAAAGTGACCCTACAAACCACAGATCTAAACTTGGCCTTCTTCATTATCTCTGATATACTTGAGCCCATTGTTACAGTCTCTGTGTCGATTCATCTCAATGAGGGTTTTCCTCTCTTTCTCAGACCCTCTATCCTTTCCATCGTAATGTCTTTTTCCATGAACTAACCCTTTCTGACAACACGTCCACAGTGTGTGAGACAAAGTTTCACGATCCTTGCCTCCAAGGAGCACCCTGGTCACACTTGTTGCAAGACAAAATTGCGTATTCTTTTGGAAGTCCATACGATATTCAGTACTCTTTTCCAACACCACAGCTCAAAGCTGTGGCGTACATAATGGCATACATATTTATATGCTTTATCAATAATTCTACACGAATATATCTACATATATGCTTTTAGGAAGCTCTTGCAGCCTAATGGATAAGGAGTTGCATTGTCAACTCTAAAGTAGGAGATACAAATTCAGCAGCTGCTCTGAGGGAGAAAGATGAGCTATCACCTACCATGAGATTTATAGTTTCTGAAAATCTGCAGGAAGGCCAGCTATGAGTTGTTTCCAACTTGAAGGCAATAAATTGAGTTAATAGACTTTCCTTAAAAGCTCCCTAGATTTTTGCTTGATTAGAGCACTGCACTTGACTAGTCACTTGCCGTATTGCAGGCTGACATTGGACCTAGCACCAATTGCCTTATGTTCCAGTCTCAGATTCATCAGCCTCCATAGCGGCCTGATTCACCTGCCAGTCTGGGTTTAGTTAGACCCTGCAATGGCATGAGCTCAGAGAAGCCTCTAGTCTGTCACCGACCCACAGATTCAGGACTTGCCGCCCTCTACAATGTGTCAGTCATTTCCTTGAGATAAATCCCTTGATCTATATTAGCTTCATTAGCTTTGCATCGCTACACAGTCTAGCCTAAGACAATGGTATCTTATTTTTTTGTCTTATTTGTTTTCCTTCGATTATTGTGAATCAAGTCTAAATGTCCTTAAACATAGCTTTGCAAAAATTGAAGAACATTACCCTTCATCCAGATAAGAGTCAAAACACATGCTCCTTTTAAAGCGAAACAGCACCATTTTTCTTATGATTAAAATACAAGCAGGTTTTTTTTTACAAATATAAGCCTATTAAAAAACACCTTGCACAAATATTTCTCTTTATAGCTTTTATTGGTGATAAAAAGGGGAGTTGTAATGAAGACAAGACAACTAAATTCCTGCAATAACTAATAAACACGACAATTTGATTTATTATTGTTTCCCTGCCGTAGTCTGTTGACAGATTTTTCTTTATGGAAAAATTACCATAGTTTAAATTTCTATCATATGGCACTTAATTCAATTGACAATATGTTACCAATTAGATTCTGCTTAAACTACCATCAGCCAACAGACCACGGAATATGTTAAATAGGATGCCAATCAGATAACCAGTGAAATGCTCTGTGACAGCTTTCTCAAGGCCATGGAATAGTGCTGAAACAATGGATAATGAAGACAGAAAAGGCACATTTTCTTCCCCTCCAGAAAAACGAAATTGTTTCAATTTTTCCTAAAGTCACATAAAGAGCTCATGTTTGAATCTTGCTTGTGTTCGCTGGCATTCACCATCTCCGCTCCATTTTTCCATCCATCCTCTTCCCCCCTCCCCATGGATAAAATATACACTGGGGGGGAAATCACATGTTGATTACTTTTTTTCCCATGCTACACCCATTCTCATCATCTTTCGGCAAATTATTCTGCCACCATCTACATATACTTAAGAGCCCCTGGGAACATTGTTCAAGGAGCTCAGGTGGGACAGTCTGCTGTGGGTTGCTCTGTCAACCTAAAAGCTGCGCTCATCTCCGGCTGACTGTTCCATGGAAGCTCTGCAGGCGTCTTCTCCAGTTAAGATTTACAGCCTCAGAAACTTGATGAGACAAAACCAAGTGATTGGTTTTTGGAAGAAGCCTTGGTGACTCAGCGGTAACAGTACTTGGTTGCTAACAACAAGGCTGGTTCTTTGAAGTCAACAGCAGCTCCTTGGGAGATTTGTTGATTTTCTCTTATAAAGATTACAAACTAAATCCTACAGGGTCATGTTATTCCATCATGTACCATCATTCTGAGTCAGAACTAATGTTCTGGTAAACCCCAATAATGTCCCTAAACAGTAATTAAAACACACACACACACACACCCCAAACCAAACCAACAAAAACAAAAAATACACACACCACAAACAAAAGACAAACAAACAACAAAAAAAAGACAAACAAACAAAAAAAACAACCAAAAAAATCCACATTAATACCTCCTTCCCTCTCCCTTCTACCCCTGGTAAATACTAATACTCTTTGGTTTCTACATATTTGCTGGCTTTGTATAAGTGAGGTTATATGGTATTTGTCCTTTTTCTTATTTTGCTCAGCATATTTTCAGGGTTGATCCATGTTGGAGTAAAAGCATCTGAGCTTCATTTCTCCTTCTGATGCACAGAGTCTATGGCGAGGATTCACCACGTGTTCCGTTCCCATTCATCTGCTGATGGAAGTCTCATCTGCTGATGGACATTTCATCTGCTGATGGACGTTTCATCTGCTGATGGACGCTTCATCTACTGATGGACGTTCCAGTTCTTTCCACCTTTTGGCTCTAGTAAAAAGTGCCGTGTAGGTGTTTCTGTTTGTACTTCTGCATTACCCTCTTCAGGATGTATACCTGGAATTGGGATTGCTGGAGGCCAGCTGGTTATCCCGTGCTCCCAAAACTTCTTTAATGTGAGGACCCATGATTTTAATAAAATCGCCGTATCCATTTAGTGATGTGTTTTAAGATTTATTTTTTTCTCTGAAGCCCTGGGCGTTGCTCACAGTAAGAGAGAAAAGTGAGATAAGCCTTATTTTCCCCTGAAACTTGGGTCTACCTGGTCACAGACCTGCTTCCAGGTGAAGGAAGGATCAGACTCACTTGCATTAGGCCCTAACTCTCAAAACTATACCCAATGGGCCATCTCAGAAAGATTACCAGCCACTGAGCCGTAATAGGAAGCAGTGGATGGGTGGGCAATGACAGTCAGAAACTGACACATGTCCTTCATGCAGTCCCTCACTGCTCTGCAGTCTCTGAGTGAAGAGTAGGTGGCTGAAAAAGACCAGAGTGAAGGGTGGGTGGGTGGAAAAGACCAGCCTTTGGTGGATTTTTTTCCTATAGAAAGAGTGCAAAAGGGAGAATTTAGGCAATTTACTTTCTTCATTCCCATTTTAGTTGCTCTGCTTAGCTGCTAGGGTAGAGTTTGAGACTAAGGTATTTTCTTAAGGCCTTCATAATGTTAAATTGTAAATCATATTGCTATTTTAGACACCATCAAGTCAATCATGACCTATAGTGACACTTGGAACAACAGATCTGAACTTTGCCCTGTCCTGCTCCATTCTCACCATCTCTGATATGCTCCAACTCTCACAGCCACTGTGTCAGTCCATCTAATTCAGGGTCTTCTCTTTCGCTGACCCTCCACCTACCCAGCAAGATTTCCTTTTCCAAGGACTGACCTTTCCTGACAACATATCTTGCCTTCAGGGTACATGTTGGTTGCACTTTATCCAAAACAGACTTGTTTGTTCTTTTGGCAGTTCATAGGATATTCAGAACCACGACTCAAAGGCATTATTTCTTCCTCTGTCATTCTTCTTCATTGTCCAACTTTCAGATGCATAGGAAATAACTGAAAACACCATGGCTTGAATTAGATATACTTCAGTATTTAAATGGACATTGTTGCTCTTCAGCACTTGGAGATGTCCTTGACAACAGATTTTCCCCAAAGCAATATGTCTTTTGGTTTCTTGACTGTTGGTTGTTGATGGTAGATCCAAGTGAGAGTAAATCATTGACAACTCTTACCTTTTCTCCATCTATAGTGAGGTTGGCTATTGGTCCAGTGGTGAGAATTTTTGTCTTCCTGATGTTGATATGTAACTCACTTTGAAGGCTGCAGTCTTCGATCTTCTGCCGTAGGCATTTCAAACCCTCCTTACTTTCAGCAAGCAAAGTACATCACACAGGCTATTGATAAGTCTCCCTCTAATCCTGAGGCCACATTCTTCTTCTTCATAAAATCTAAATCATATTGTTGTTGTTATGTAAAATCATGTTGGATCCAACTCATAGCTGACCTTCCAATGGGTTGTTATTGGCAGTCAATCTCATAGGAGTTGACTGTCCATTTTTCTCCCAAAAAGCAGCTGATGGATTTAAATAGGTCTCTATGTACTTTTGGGCTGGCAGTACAACTTCTCCCTAGCTCCAATTCTATGGCAGATGTTTTCCAGGTTCTCAAAACAGTCTGGCTGTCATTAACAAGTATTAGCAAATTGCTGAATTGATTCTTTCTCAGGGAGAGCTCATGTGTTAGAGTGCAGCATTGCTCCCTAGGGTTTCACACTGTGATCCTTCGGTACCAGAGTGCCAGATTTTTCAACCTACTTGCCTCTGGTGAGGTTCAAACCACCAACCTTCTATTTAGTAGTGGAAATGCTATGGTGACATAGTTGGTAGGGGATTACGCTGCTAACCCAACGCTTTGAATCTCCCAGTAACTCCACATGACAAAGATAAGACACTCTCCTTTCATGTGATGTATAGTCTCAGAAATCCAGTGGAAGGTCAGCTATATACCATTTTTTACTCAACAGTAATGAGAAAGAGAGGGAGATTTGCAATACCGATATTATACACTCATTTTACATATGGAGATTTGAGGTTAGAGTGCTCTGGCGGCTTGGGGATAAGGAGTTGCACTGCCAACCCAAAGGCACAGGGTTCAAATCTACCAGTTGCTCTACAAGGAAAGGATGGGCAATCTCCTCCTGTGTGATTAACCACCTCTGAACACTGCCAGAAGGTCAGCTATGAGTCAGTTCTGACTTGATGGCACAAAACAATAACAACAACAACAATGTGCTCAAGAATACACGGTTATATGTTGGCTTCAGACTCAAGCGACTCAACCCTAAAATCTTCCATGACTTATCTTAAACCCAGGATATACAGCAGTGTTACCTGTGATATCTTTTGACTGAAATCCCTTTCTTCACAGGATACACACTCTCTGTGTGTGTGCATGGATGTGCATGTGTGCACGTGCACTCCAGGCATGGGTAACCAGGAAGAACGCTGACAGGAAAGTTAGGGGTCTAGAGGGGAAATATTCCATGTGTTATAGCTTTGCCTGGCCTGTCCCTGCTTCCAAATACCGTGACAAAATTTTCTGAAGCAAAGATCAAAGGACATATGGTGTGACTCATGGGTTAACAAAGAGAAAAATGTTTTAAATTCAGACTATCTGGGACAGTTTGAGAAGTGTGGCTCCAATCATTCCCAGAGCACCTGAAATGAAACTCTGTTCTTTGGGAAACACCATGAAATGCTGGCACCTTAAATCCCATCCTTCAAAGTGGGAATAAGTCTCCTAGCACAAGTTATGTATATGCCACATGAAGTACATGAAAATACCAGGGTATTGATATCTGTTTGCATTGACTCTAAAGTCATTACAAAAAAAATAGGTTAATTATTCATGAAAGGTAGATATAAAATATTAAAAAATAGATTTCTTATAGTTAAAATTACTACTAAGAACATACAAAGAAAACACAGAATTTATAAAACCTTTGAAATTTAAATACCTAGGAAACATATAAAACATATATTTAAAACAAACTATACAAGTAAGTTCCTTAGGAATATGAAACAGTGACATGAAAACACATAATCTATAAAGAGTAGATAAGAAAACTCAATATAAACTCTGACAAAGTGAGCATACACATAAAAGTAAATTTCTAATGTCTTTGTGAGGATAGGGACTTGATAAAATGTATGTAAAGTTCATTGGAATTTTAGATGAAAAGAATCAGAGCAATAAAAAAAATAAAATTAGTCATGGGGGCCCTCACTCTGTCAGCAATGAGAGCTTGAGATGGCACAGACTGCTGGTGGGTGGAGCTGTTAGTGGGAGAGAAAACAAGTAAACACACACGACACATGCAGAGTCAGAGTGTGTCTGGCACGCTCTCTCTGTATGTGTTGAAGGCCACCTCCTGCCTCTTTCAGGTTTCTCAGCCCTGTATCATCAGAAGCCTCTGCAAAATGGCCACTTCAATTTCTCCCAGTCCACCGCATTTAGTACCAACTAACATTGCTATAAGTTGGTATACATTTCCCTATGGAAAGCCTCACATAGTTGTCAAAAATTCTATATTTAACCCATAATCTCTCTCTCCTCTCTCCTTTTTCTCCGTATATATAAAGTTGCTGCTATGTACCATTGAAATGGAACCAACTCATAGCTGACCCTCCAGCAGATTGATTTCCAGAGGCTTCAAATCTCATGGGAAAAGATTGCTTGTCTTTTTCTGTGGAACAGAACAAATTCAAGCTTTGAGTTTTAATACTACAGAATTCTTTGGGCAAAGTCTTCAATGATGTAGGAATCATGAAAACAAGATTAAAAGAATATTCAGTGTCACTATACCAAAAAGAATTGGTCAACCTTAAATCATTTCAGGAAGCAGCACATTATCAAGAACCAATAGTACCGAAAGAAGAAGTTCAAACTGCACTAAAGACATTGGCAAAAATCAAGGCCCCAGGAATTGATGAAATACCAAGTGAAGTCTCTCAAGAAACAAATGCAACCCTGGATGTGCTCATCAGTCTCTGCCAACAAATGTAGAAGATAGCTACCAGGTCAAACAGACCAGGAGAGATCCATATTTGTTCCCATTCCCAAGAAAGGCAATGCAACAAAATGTGGAAATTATCAATGTCATTAATTTCATATGCAAATAAAATCTTTCTGAAGATAATTCAAAAACAACTGCAAGTTGTTATGCAAGTACATAAATAGGTAACTGCCAAAATTTAAGCTGCATATGGAAGAGGCCATTGGCACAAGGGCTATCATTGCTGATTTCTGGTGTATCTTGGCTGAAAGCAGAGAGTACCTTGTAGAGTACTTATGTTTTCTTGATTAATCAAAGGCATTTTACTGGGTGGATTTTAACAAGTTGTGGCTAATATTGAAAAGAATAGGAATCCTAGAACAAATACTTGTGCTATTGTGAAATCTATACATAGATCAAGAAGCTGTTGTCCAAACACAACAAGAGAATATGGCATAATTGAAAATCAGAAAGTCTGCATCAGGGTTGTAAACTTTCTCCATGAATATTCAGTCTGTATGTGGAACAAATAATTGGAGAAGCTGAACTATGTGAAGAAGAATATAGCATCAGAACTGGAGGAAGACTCAGCAATTTTCATTATGCAGGTGTCACAATCTTGTTTGCAGAAAGTGAAAAAGACTTAGAGCACTGCTTGCAGAAGATAAAAGACTACAGCCTTCAACATGGTTCAAGAAAATAAAAATTCTCATACACACCGATGTTCATTGTGGCTTTTTTCACAATAGCAAGGAGTTGGAAACAACCTAAATGAATAGATAGAGAAGCTGTGGTATATTCACACAATGGAATACTATGCTGCATTGAAAAACAAGGAAGTCATGCAATATTATTCAAAATGGGTGTCTCTACGGGGAGCTCTGGTGGCCTAGTGGCAAGAAGCTGCACGGCAATCCCAGAGGAGCAAGGTTCAAATCCACAAGATGCTCTGAGGGAGAAGGAGGGACAATCTCCTCCTGTACCAGTCAGATCTGATTTGATGGTACACGCACACAAAATAATAAAAAATATAAAAAAAAAATAATGGGTGTCTCTAGAGGACATTATGCTGAGTGAAGTATCTCAGTCACAAAAGGACAAATATTGCATGGTGCTGCTGTTGTAAAACAGGACTGACGCTGGGTTTGGGGAGAGACTGAGAAAGATGGGTTCAACAATGTATACTGCATTGAAACAGATGAGGAAGAAAATTGTTTAAAAGGGATATGTGATTAGGTATTTTTGTCATGACAGGAGTCTAGAGCGAAGGCTACGTGGTGGAGTGGACCTGGGAAAGAGTTTGTAAAACAATGGAAGATTTGTTCTTTTACTTTTCCAAGAGGGTAGTGTACTAGGGGGGAGGGTTGGAAGGGAAGAAAAGTGCAACAATGAATGAATGGAAATTCAAAGTATCTATAAATTTTTACTGAAATTAATAATAAATTTAAATAAATAAAAACAAACAAAAAAAAAAAAACCCCAAGTTGGTTTACATTTCCTTTAATTTCTGATATCAATAAAGAAGTTGACTGGCCATAAAAAAAGAAAAATTAAAATAAAAAAATAAAAATTCTCACCACTAGACTGATAAGCAGTATCATGACAGATGGAGAAAAGATTCGTCAATTATTTAATTAGATCCACAGTAGCAGCATCAAGAAATAAAAAGAGCCCCGTGCGGGACATGCACCTGGCCGCTGCGCACACCTGCTGCCCCAGCAGCCTACCCTGGCCGGCATGCGCCCGGCCCCCCGCCTGGGCTGTTACATGCCCCGGACACCTACGGGTTTGGGTTTCCTTGGAAAGACCAGAAAAGAGGATCACTGGTACAGTGGCTTGTTGAAAGTCACTGTGAATTGTCTATTTGATGACATTTAACAGTGGTGGCATGTCCAAGAGGACCGACATCCTAAATGCACCATATATTTTGATCTGTTGAGTGCTTCTGCCAAAAGCTGTTTAGACGTGGGGGAAGTCTGTTCACAATTCTCAGGTTCCCTTTGCCATTTATAAAAGGGGAGGGCAGTGACACCTACTTCAAATTACAGTATAACCATTTATGAGGGAGATAAAAGTGGCAGTGCAGGAATTGGGGGTGCTGTCCCTGGCCACATAGTGTTCAGTCAGGCGAGGGGTCCTGACTGGGGTGGGAACAATTGGAGGGGGAGTGTACCAGCCAGCCCCTGGAGGTTGTTGCCCTGCTCGGGGCAAGCCGACGGCCCTCTGCGCAGGGCAGACTGTCTTTGGCCCCCGGCTTGGGGTGTTGCCCTCAGGGTGAGCTCCTCGGTCCCCAGATTGTGCCATCTGACCCCTGGGTGAGGGAAAAAAATGCCTAGCGTATCCAGAGAATATTATCTAGGCTACATTCCGCCACCCTTTCCCCCAGTAAATCTGAAAGTAACACCCCCAAAGACCTTCTATTTGTAATTCACAAGTTTGTGCTCTCTAGGTTTGCTTCCTTTCCTATAGGTAACCCTAACACTGAGTTTTACTCCAGACCTGATCCTGAACCCAGTGCCAGTGACAAAAAGGAAATACAACTGCCAGCTAAGGAAGCAAAGGAGGATGGATCCTCTGGGTTCAACCAGCCATCCCCACTGGACCCACCTGGGAAAACACTTTGCAGTCCAGAGGGGAGCAAATGTCAGGAAAACATCTTCTAACAGAACAAGAAGGCAAGCAGCTTTAACCCAAGACCACCAGTGAGGTGATAAAGTGTCCTCCCTTTTCCCCTTCACATCAATGCCCCTGTTCAGCATGAAGAAGCCAGAGAGTCTGCATCCAGTTCCCAAATCAATAAGACAGTTGGTTTAATCACCATTGGAATAAGCTTACCATTCCCCTGTAGCATTTGGTCCCCACTGGATCCTTTTCATTTCCTTCACCTCCTTCCCCTCCAACCAAATTGTACAGCTCTGCAACTGCACCCCCGCAATTTTCATCTCTGCCCATCCTCACCCTTCTGCCCCCCCCGCACCTCCTTGTACCCCCAATATGTTTTTCCCAATAAAATCTTAAAAAAAGATAAATAAATAAAAAGAAGTGTTACATTAGGAAACCTGTTGTCAAGGGCCTCTCCAAAGTTCTTAAGAGAAAAGATGTCAGTTTGAAGATTAAGGTGCACCTGATCTAAGACATGATATTTTGTTATTTTTAAAATTTTTTTAAATTTCATACTGATTTATTTACAAAGTTCGAATACATTGTTTTTCAAACAAGATCCTTCCCATTTCCTTCACCCCCCCATCAAATTGTGCAACCCTATTATCAATATCCCCCACACGCCCATCCTCTCCCTCTGATTCCACCCTGCCTCCCCTTGGATCCTCATACTCATTCTACAATCATGGTTTTATACAGTATTTATCCTTGTAGGACTGAGTTAGTTTTCTCAGCATACAACAACAACAACAATGCTCTCCAGTCCTCTCAAGTTAGGTAGTAATGTGCAAACTCATTGCTCCTGTGTGCTGTGTACTATTCCATTCTATGCATGTTCTACAACTTCTCAATCCATTCGTTTGTGGTTGAACATTTGGGCTGTTTCTATATTCTTGCGATGGTGAATAATGCTGCTATGAACATTGGTGTACAAGTCTCCATTTGAGCCCCATTTCTCATTTTCTCAAGGTATATTTTGAGCAATGGAGTAGACGGGTCATATGTAATTTCTATGTTCAGCATTTTGAGGAAACACCAAACTGCCTTCCACAGTGGTTGTACCATTTTACAAACCCACCAACAATGTATGAGTTCTTATCTTGCCACATCTTCTCCAAGATTTATTACTTGCTGTCTTGTTAAACTTTGCCACTGTTACTGGTTTTGATTTGCATCTCTTGTATTGCCAGTCATTTGGAGCTTTTCTTCATGTGTCCGTTGGACATTAAATTATCTTCCTCTGGGAAAAATTCTTTCCATGTCTTTTGCTCATTTTGTAATTGGGTTATCAGTCTTTTTCATGTGGAGGCCCAGGAGTATTCTATAAACTTTCATTATATGACTCATGTCTGAGATGGTATTACCAAATGTTTGTTCCCAATCTGTAGGTTTTCTTTTCTCTCTGCTAAAAAAAAAAGATTTGACGTACAAAGGGATTTAATCTTTAGAAAATACCATTTATCAATTTTATCCTCTTCAGATTGTGCATTACCAGCTGTATCTGGCAGTCTTTTTATATTGTAAACTAAGGCCTTCTTAGCTTGATCCCAATTTGTCTGATGAACTTCATGGTTTGGGGCTTTACTTTTAGGTCTCTGATCCTCCTTGAGTTGATTTTTGTGACATGTGGATCCAGTTACAGCTTTCTGCATATAACAGTCCAGTTTTGCCAGCACCATTTGTTGAAGAGGTTGTCATTTCCCCATTTTATAGGTTTTATTTCCCTGTCAAATATCAGTTGACCATAGGTAGCATGGTCTATTTCTGGGTTCTCAAATCTGTTCCATTGGTCTATGTGCCTGTCATTGATCTAGTACTATGCTGTTTTGGGTACTACGACTGTGTAGTAGGTTTTGAGGTCAAGGAGTGCTATGGTTCCCACTTCATTTTTGTTTCTCAAAAGTGTTCTGTTTATTTGGTATCTCTAGCCTCTCCAAATAAACTTGACACTTTCCCTTTAGATCTCCTTGAAAAATTAATTTGTATCTGAATTGGGATTGCATTGAACATGTAGATTGCCTTTGGTAGAATAGATATGGTATTTTACATTACTTCCTTGGCACCTGAAAGTTGGACAATGAATAAAGATGACAGGAGAATGAATACTTTTGCATTAAGGTGTTGGAGAAAAGTATTGCATATTCCAATGGACTGTCAAAAGAACAAACAAATCTGTCTCAAAGAAAATGCCTATATTCAGGATCCTTGGAGTGGGACATCATGTTGGGGAAGGTAGAGAGTCAATTAAAGAGAGGAAGACTCTCAGCACGACTGTTTGACACATTGACTACCACATTCCAGAGAACATGAAGATGGTTCAGGATAGGGCAAAGTTCAGACCTCTTGTTCATAGGGTCACTATGAGTCATAGCTGACTTGAGGGCATCTACCTTCCAAACCATCTCTGGGTCTTTCAGTTCAGCAGCTGATTCTCACCACTGGGCCAATTGGCAGCTTCAGAGATTGAGACTGTTGATAACTTCAGCTTGCTTGGTTCCACAATCAACACTCTTGTCACCAGAAATCAGGAAAGTCTGCTGTCAGGGACTTCTCTAGAACACTGAAGAGCAATGTTGTCAGTCTGGAGACTAAGGTGTGCCTGATCCAGGCCATATTCTTCACAATTACGTGCTATGCATCAGAGAACTGGACAATAATTAAGGATGAGAGAAGGATTGATGGCTTTGAGTTGTGGTGCTAGAGAAGAGTGCTGAACATTTCATGGATTGCCAGTAGAACAAACACATCTGTCCTAGAGAGGGTGAAATCAAGGCAAGGATTTTGAAAGTTTATCTCACATACTTTGGACATGTGGCCAGGAAGGACTGTCATTGGAGAAGGACATGCTTGGAAGGGTAGATGGATAGCACAGGAGAGGAAGACCCAGGATGAGATGGATTGACTCAGTGACTAGAGAAATGGGATTAGGTCTGTTGGAGATGATGAGACTGGCTCAGGAGAGGGCAGGCTTCAGAGCTAATTACATAGGGTCACTGTGAGTCACAGGCAACTCACTATAAAATAACAATAACAACAGCACTCAGGGAAATAAAAGAAATAAGTGCTTATGGTGATGAAAGAGAAGGAAGTGGCAAAAAATAAGGCCCCAGGAATAGATGGTATACCAATTGACATATTTCAGCTAACAGATGCTGCCCTGGACGTGTTCACCAAGTTGTGCCAAAAAATCTGGAGAACAACCACTTGGCCAACTGACTGGAAGAGATCTATATTTGTTCCTATTCCAAAGAAGGGTGTCCCAACAGAGTATGGAAACTATAGAACAATCTCATGGATTTCACATGCAAGCAAGATTCTACTGAAGATTATCCAAAAACTGCTGGAACAGCATATCAGCAGAGAACCACCAGAAGTTCAGGCTGGATTTAGAAGGGGTCGTGGTACTAGGGATATTGTTGTGGATGTTAGATGGATCTTAGCTGAAAGCAGGGAATACCAGAGGAATGTATATCATTGTTTCATTGATTATGCAAAGGCATTTGACTGTGTGGATCATTACAAACTGTGGCTGACTCTGAGAAGAATGGGAATCCCAGAACACTTGATCGTGCTAATGCAAAACCTGTACTTGGACCAGGAGGCAGTCATCAGAACAGAGCAAGGAAACACTGCATGGTTCAAAATTGGAAAGGGTGGATGCCAGGGATGGGTCCTATCTCCATACCTTTTCAAC
>NW_006399812.1:1814044-1815388 GCF_000299155.1 Elephantulus edwardii | reverse complement strand
ACAGGACAGAGCAGAGTTTAGGGCTGTTGTACATAGGGTCGCTATGAGTCACAAGCAACTCTATGGCACATAACAACAACAACAACAACTAAATATTAGTTTTCTATATTATTATATCCTCATATATTGTTCTCTTTTCTGTATAGAAAGAACCCTGGTGGTTAGGATGTATTGTGTTTGTCTATTAACCCAAAGGTTAGGAATTCAAATCTATCATCTGCTCAGTGGGATTGGCAGTCTTTTCTCATGAAGTTGTACAGGACCATAAGGTATCAGTGGCACCCAGGAGATATCTACTCTTTAGAATAATTAAACTATATGGGTTCAAAGAGCAGCATTTGCCCAAGGAGAAAGCCTTGAAAGCAGGATAGGATAAGCTAAGAGGATTAATGTAGAAAAGGAGTAAAAGCAGATAGTGAGGAAAAAGTGATCGCATTGTAGGTATTATATTTAAAGTGATGAAACAAAACATATATGAATTATTGAATACAAAACCATTATTGTGCTTTCTAAACTTTCCTTTAAATAACAATAACTTTTTAAACAAATATTCAGATTTAAAAAAAAAAAAAACCACAAAAAAACGCCCAAGCAAACAAGCAACAACAAAATTACTTATAACCTCAGAAACCTTGTGGGAAGTGGTCACAATTTGGAAACAACCATGGTAGGTCATTCATTTGCTCCCTAGGATGCACCTGTTAGTTAGCCCCTTGTTTCATTTGACTCACAAATGGAATTAACAAGTGGGGTTGGAGCACTCTTTCCTTCTTCAGAAACCTATTTTAAAAGATAGCTTTTCCTAGGAATGCTGCATTCACACCATATCAATGAGCCTAAATGGAAAACCATACTCATTTTAGTAGTTTAATGGTTGAGAAAGTATCACATTACTGCACCTATCTCCAGGGTCTTTGGTGGCACTGTGGTTAAGGCACTCAGATCCTAATAAAAAAAATGGTTGGTGGTTTGAACCCATTTGCTGCTTTGTGAAAGAAAGTTGTGGCATTTTGCTTCAATACAGATCTATACCTTCAAAAATCCCTTGGAGCTGTTCTCCTCTGTCCTAAAGGGTCTCTGTGAGTAAGAATCAAGTCAGCGGCAGTGGGTTTGATGGCCTGTTAGGCAATACATGCTCAAATGCACCCCAGTCATCTCCTCACCCCATACTGAATCATCTAAACCAGTGTGCCACAATTACTTTGCTCACAAATCTCCTAAGAAAACGTCAAATAACTTTGTGCTTTGGGGTTCCCTGAAATCGACATTTTATTTTATTTTATTTTCTATAATTATATTTTATTAATTTTCATAAACATTTACAGAGATTTTGGGCTTCCACTC
>NW_006399812.1:1803926-1811824 GCF_000299155.1 Elephantulus edwardii | reverse complement strand
TGCTACTTTGCTGAATTGGTCAACTACGTCCAATAGTTTTCTTGCTGAGTCTTTAGGGTTTTCTAAGTATACTATCATGTCATCATGAAATCGACATTTTAAATGCCTCATTTGGTACCTGGGAAGCTTTTTTTTTCTGTAAAGGAAGCTCTAGTGGTAAGCAGCTGCACTGCAATCCTGAAGGCATCAGGTTTGAATCCACCAGATGCTCCCTGGGAGAAAGATGAGCAGTCTCCTCCCTTGCACTTAATTAACTTCCTGTGAAAACCCACCAGAGGGTCAGCTATGGGTCAGTTTTGACCCAATGGTACACAACAATAACAATCAACATAAAAGGCACCAACGTAAACTTTGCCAGCTAGATACAAGGACATCAGGCTGAGAGTGTCAACTTTTCAAGTTGTACAAGCACACTGTCTTTTTCTGAGTTGTTCCCCTCCCCCCTTCACATAAACTATGGCCCTACATTTCCTCTCTAATCGTTTGAGTTGCTTTTGCCAATTTGATCCCATGAAGGTCGTTTTTAAGAGAGCACAGTGCTCAAGACAGATATTAATTAACCTAAATTATCATTTGGTTTGAAGATCTCAATATTTTGTTGCACTTGTTTAAGATTATCTCTGGACCATAGTCCAGCGGTTCATCTAGACTCAGTGATAAATCTGGATCCCATTATAATTGGAAATTTTGTTCTTCATTTCCACCCTTTGATCATGATACTTCTAAAGAATGTTTTATCAAAATGTTCAGTAATGGAAACCAGGTATCACCCAATCCTTCCGGTCTCATGGCAAAGGAAACTGTTGATCTTAAGTGGCACGTTTTGGAAAAAAACTTTTTTAAAGGCTTCAGCAAATTACCAAGCCTGTTGGCTGGGTTACATCATCTGATGGTACCTTTTGTGCATATACATAGGGCAAGTTTTGGATGAGCTGTGTGTCAGGGGTATTAGGAATACGTGAAGGTGAGGAGATAAGACTAGAGAGCAGTGGTGGACCAGTCAGTTTTAGAAAAAAATCATATCTGCAAATAATTACCTAGCAAACTCACACATACAACACACACTTACTACTGTTGAGTTGGAACTGACTCATAGCTCATCCTCCAGAGGATTTTCCAGGCTGAAATTACATGGAAGGAGGTTGCCCATCTTTTTCCTGAGGATCTGCTGGTGGGTTTGAACTATCAGAGAAGCACGATCTTTTAGTAGTAGTGCAACTCCCTGTAAACTACACTGCTAGAGCTCTCCAAGAACCTAGCAATAGGTTCTATAAACACTGAAAATATCAATGAACTTCTAGACAATCTTCGTGCATCCTGAGTTTGGAAGATACCATCTTAATCTTTCTGCTTTGTATTCTGCATGACTTCTTTTCTCAGCCAATAAGAAGCCATTAAAATTGAGACATACACAGCATGCCTCTCTTAAGACCAAGGATCCTGCCAGCAATGACTCTCGACTGCGATACACCTCAAAGACAGTACACCTTGTACACGACTGAACAACAGGGATGGGAAAAAATTCTAATGGGTGGTAGACTTAGAACTGAGTCCCAGCTGTGCCTTCTCATATAAAATAATAGCAATATTAATGATCACTCAATGAGAATGATAGTTTACCAGAAGCTGTGTGACTTAGCAAATTACAAATCTATGAATTTCAGTGTATTCTCTAGTTAAAACAGCACTAACAGAATTAACTTATGTGGGTGTCTATGAGGATTTCACAAGGTTGTTTGTAAAGCATGGAAAATTCTCAAAAATACTAAAGGCTAAACAAAAGCAGCTTTTCTTTATAATTTAGACACTGGACCTTCAGCAGCATTTAACAGGCTTATTGCTTAAGGAGTAAGTAAGTTAGACATGTTAGGAAGAGGGTTAATTCTCAGCTTGGTGCTGCATCTGGGAATCACAATAGTAATTTTCTGAATGGCTCTGAGTAACTTGGAGAAAGACATGCATGCAGCACCACCCAGTTGGTTCCTGGAGAGTAAATTGCCAATTGGAATGGCCTGCCCATTACTTGCTCATAATGTGAACTATTTTATGTACAAATACATTTAGTTATAGCATATTTGCCAGGAAAACTGCTAGGGAGATGTGTTTGCCTAAATAGCCAATCTTCTTTTATCTTGAGTAGAAGTCAAATCTATGATTTAGATTTTATGTTCAGCTGATTATTTATATCAGGGAACAGCAATCCAGAGTAATTGGCAAGTGGCCACTTTTTCAAATGAGATCTCGGCCACGAATTTGTCTTGGAGTCTGGGTTTTCAAATTATCATTAAGAAGTCTTACTTCAGAATCTGGACAAGAGAGAGGTTTGCTCTACTTTTGAGGTCACTGCTGAGAAGTGTGATAATGACAGCAAAGCAGGAATCAGGGTGACTCTGTGAGGACAGCCGGATCCTGTTAATTATGGACTGCATTCTGCCCAGCTGCTGTCTTCTGTGACCCAGTCTTCTTGTTCCTGGCTGGACTTAGTGAACAAGCAGGGTGGGTTAGCAAAGATGACAGATGGACTAGAGGCAACTGACTCTTGACCCGGACCTCTGACCCCATCCCTTCCCTCTGAATTCTAGAAATGTGTCTGTAGGAAGGATAAACAAAGTATCTCCCAGTTGCAACCGTAAAGGTCATCTATTGTAACCATCCACCAGGCAGAGTCCCCCCCTTTTCCTACATGCTTTGATAAGTAGCAATTGATCTGTTTAACTCTTTGTCAACAAACCTCCCTGACTCTTGATAAAGCCATTCCTTTTTTTTCTAAAGAGTTCTGATAATTTGAAAGTTTTTCATTCCAAGTGAAATCAGTCCTTTTGTAAATTGCAAACTGGTTTCCTGTTTTCCTTTTTGATGTGTCAGTGGATAAATCTAAGAATATGAAATTACTTAGACAAACAGATAAGAATTCTTCATAGTCAATGTGTCTTTAACATCTCCAGTGGCCTGGGTTTGAAGATGCAGCCTTTGGAAAACTCATTCCTTAAACTCTGAAGTGAACTTTCTTTGAGTTGTTCACTTCTGTTCATCCTTCCAACCACATAAACATTGGATACCTATTAAGAGTTTGTCCCATTTGTGAAAGAAAAAGTAAGCAAATTGTTATTGTTGTTGTTAAGCACGACCCATAGTGACCCTATGAACAACAGCTCAAAATCATCCTATCCTGTGCCATCCTCATACTTTTGACACATTAGAGCCCATTGCACCAGTCACCATGTCAATATACCTGATCGAGTCTTCCTCTCCTTCACCAACCTTCTACTTTTCCGAGCATCATGTCCCTCTCCAAAGAGTAGCCCCTACTAGCATACTTACAGCTTGGAGTATGTGAGGTCTCTTTGCCTCCAAAGAGCACTCTGGCTGCACCCTCTCCAAGACATTTATTTGTTCTTTTGGTAGTCCATGGGAGTTCAGTACCCTTCTCCAATACCACAGCTCAAAGGCATAAAATCTTCTTCTGCCACTCTTATCCATTGTCCAGCTCTCAGATGCATAGGAAGTGATCAGAAAGACAATGGCCTGAATCAGACACATCTACGTCCTCAAACTGATATTATTACTCCTTAATAATTTGGAGAGGTTCCTAACTGCAGATTTACCCAGTGATTAAAAGTAAGCAAACTAAGGGTGCATTTTTCAAAGAAGAGGTGATCCATGGAAGCAGCAATCAAGGAATCAAATGACATATTTCATTGGACAAATGTGCTGCTGCTGCAAAACTATTTTTTTAAATAAAATGTTTTATTTTAATTGTGATTTTAACAAAAGTTTACAGAAAAGTTTTATTTTCATTCATTCATTGTTGTGTAATTTATCCTTCCTCCTACACTTTAACCTCAAGTTGACTTTTTTGTAAAATACTAGTTTATACAAAATTTGAATACATTATTTTCAAGAACAGATTCTTCCACTTTCCCTCACTTCCCCACCCATCAAATTGTACAACTCTATGATTAATCCCCCCTCTCTCTGCACATCCTCATCACTCTGATTCCACCCTCCATCACTTTCCTTGGATTCTTATACTCATTCTACAATAATGGTTTTATACAATATTTATCCTTATGGGACTGAGTTAGTTCACCCCAACATAATGTTCTCCAGTCCTTCCCATGTTAGGTAATAATTTACAAAGTTATTGTTCCTGTGTACTGCATAGTATTCCATTGCGTGAATGTACCATAATTTCTCAATCCATTTGTTTGTGGTTGGACATTTGGGCTGTCTCCATCTTCTTGTGATGGTGAATAATGCTGCTATAAACATTGGTGTACAAGTCTCCATTTGTGCCTCAGTTGTCATTTTCTCAGGGTATATTCCAAGTTGTGGGATACCTGAGTCACTTGGGATTTCTGTGTTCAGCTTTTTGAGGAAGCACCAAACTGTCTTCCAGAATGACTGGACCATGCAAAACTCTTAAAAAATAAACATATCTTTTTTATTACTAAGATGCAACTTACCCAAGCCATGGTCATTTCAATCACCTCATATGCATGCCACAGCTGTACACTGGGAACGGAAGACAGAAAAAGTGACACTTTAGAATTATAATGATAAAGATGTTGAATATACCCTGAAAAACCAAAAGAAGCTGTTAACAATCTCAATCTCTTCACCAAGTATCATGATGCTGCCAATTGGCCCAGGGATGACAACCTTTGTTTTCTTGATGTTGAGCTTCAATCCATATCAAAGGCTACAATCCCTGACCCTCTGCAGCAAATGCCTCAGGCCCGCCTCAATTTCAGCAAGCAGGGTTGTGACGTCTGCATAACACAGCTTGTTGATGAGTCTTTCTCCAATCCTGACACCACATTTTTCCTCATAGAGCCCAGACTCCCTGATGATCTGTTCTGCATATAGATTGAAAAGGTATGGAGATAGGATGCATCCCTGACATATACCTTTCCTGATTTTGAACCATGCAGTGTTTCCTTGCTCTGTTCTGATGACTGCCTCCTGGCCCAAGCATGGGTTTCCTGTAAGTACAATCTAATGTTCTGGGATTACTATTCTTTTCAGAGTTTCCCACAGTCTGTTGTAATCCACATGAATGCTTTTTTATCTTTTTAACATTTTTTATTATTAATTTCAATGAAAATTTACAGAGACTTTGGATTTCCATTCATTCATTGTTGCACTTTTCTCCCTGCCCCAGTACACTCTTCTCTTTGAAAAGTAAAATTCCTTTATTGTTATATAATCCCTCCCCCCAGGTCTACTCCACTATGCAGCCTTTGTTCTGGACTCCTTTCATGACAAAAATACCCAATCACATACCCCTTTTAAACAGTTTTCTCCCTCATCTCTTTCAATGCAGTGTACATTATTTATCCCATCTTTCTCAGTCTCCCCCTAAGCCCGATGTCAGTCCCATTTTACAACAGTGGCACCATGGAGTATTTGTCCTTTTGTGATTGAGATACTTCATTCAGCATAATGTCCTCCAGGGTCACCCATTTTGAATAATATTGCATGACTTCCTTGTTTTTCAATGCAGCCACACGGATGCTTTTGCATAGTCAGTGACACTTGCTGGACTCTACAATCAACAATCTTGGTATCAGCAGCCAGGAAATCAAAAGACAAATTGCATTGGGAAAATCTGTCAGGGACCTCTCTAGAGGACTGAAGAACAATGGTGTCAGTCTAGAGACTAAGGTGTGCCTGATCCAGGCTATGGTCTTCACAATTACTTGCTATGCATCAGAGAGCTGGACAGTGACTAAAGATGATAGGAGAAGAATTGATGCTTTTGAGTTGTAGTGCTAGAGAAGAGTATTGAAAAGACCATGGACTGCTAAGAAAACAAAGAAGTCCATCCTGGAAAGGGTGAAACAAGGCTGCTCCTTGGAGGCAAGGACTTTGAAGCTGTGTCTGACATACTTCAGGTATGCTGCAAGGAGTGATCAGTCCTTTGAGAGGGACATCATGATTGAAAGGGTGAAGCACTAGAAAGGAAGACCCTGGATGAGCTGACTGACTCCATGGGAGTATGGTGTGTCAGAGGTAAAGACATTGGCTCAGGATAGAGCAGGGTTAAGAGCTGTTGTACATGTGTTATGTATGAGTCAGAGTTGACTTGATGGCAACAACTGAAAGAAGAAACAAATCAGTCTTAGAAAGCACACAGAAAGTTTCTCAAAAGCAAGGACAAGAGAGATTCTGGCTCACCTTGAATATATCCTATTTGGTACAATAGAAGGTCAGCAAAAGCAAAGGGTAACACTCATGAGATGGATTAATGTAAGAGCGTGACTATGGACTCGAACGTGTCTGCGATTGTGAAGATGATAAGAACGAGGCAACATTTTTTCTTTTTCTTCTGTTACTGAAGGGGTAATCATCAATGCGAGCTGACAGGACAGCAGCCAGTATTTCTCACAGCTGTTCTAAAGGAAGTTCAGCTGAGAAAGGGAGCTACTACAGGAGGGTTAAAGATCTGCCCGCTCTGCCAATATTCCTGACTATCACCAAATCTTTCATGAGGCAGATTGTCTGCCTAGTTCTCAAGGTCTTGTGTCTTTGCCGAACTCACTGCTATCTACTTCGGGGTGTTTCTCTCCAGCCCTTGCTTATACAGACATTTAAAATATTCATGAAGGAGGAAGGAATGCAATGATGAAGACTCAAAGGTCAGGGGAGAAATAAAGAGTGTTTTGGATCAGGGAGATATTTAGAAGTGCCTAAAGGGAGTCAGAAGACCCCTGTGTGGGTCTGCTTCTACCACCCAGTAACTGCATGCATGACTCTGAGGAAGTGACATCAAACTAGCTGAACTTTGTATTTCTTACCTTTTCAAGGGGAATCACTACTCCTACAGCACTGTAGTGACATTATGATCAGATAGGGCCATATAAGTAAATGACAACAACAGCCCAGCCCAAGCAACAGAGAGAAGATCTAAATGTTCTGATTAAAGTATGATAAAAAATGAAAGCCTGTGATCTTGAGTTTTCCAAACAGCTGAGTCATTTACACTAAACTGAATGAATCTTTCTTTTTTTTTTTTTTTTTTTCAAATTGGATGACTGTAATTGCAGACTGAAAGACTGAACTAGAGATGACAGACAGGAAACTTGTCTAGTACTATATCCACTGAGGACCAGGAACCCTGGTGGTGCAATGATCACATGCTTAACTGTGATCTGAAAGGTTGCTGGTTCAAACCTTTCCAGCAATTCATGGAATAAAGGCCTGACAATCAGCTCCCATAAATATTATGGTTGAGAAAACACGATGCAGCTGTTCTAACTTATCACATGAACTTATGCTTAGTCAAAAACTTGATGCAACAGTCCCTAACAACAATTGCCCAGGAATGCCAACAATACCCCTTTCCTTTAAACTCATGCCTCATTGAAATAGATTTATATGCATTGGCATTGTTTTCTTCGTAGATGTTTGTTGGGGTTCAGATTCAGAAGGGAAATCCCCTCAGTATAAATGTTTGAAGAAAAACTGACCAGAAGTCAAGCTGAAAGATCTATTTATTTTCTGTAGGGAACTACCTGATTCCATGCCCCCCCCCCCACCAAGCCACCAACATCAGAGGCACAAGGAAGAACACACTTGGAGTGAGTTAGTGGAAAATAGAGATAACCATCTTGGCCCAATGCAGCTCTAACTTAATTTGGGTCAGAATTAGCAGGTTTTTTGGAATTCACAGTTTACCACACAACTTTAAACTAATTTAATTATGAATACATTCCTTTCTCAGTACATCAGCACAACCTACCTTTTAATTTCAAAAGAATTTGAGTGAATATGTTGCTGCTAAGTACTTGTTATGCATCGGAGAGTTGGACAATGACCAAGGAGGATAGAAGGAGAATTGATGCCTTTGAGCTGTGGTGCTGGAGAAGAGTATTGAGAATACCATGGACTGCTAG
>NW_006399812.1:1796339-1798191 GCF_000299155.1 Elephantulus edwardii | reverse complement strand
GGTGTGGGTTGCAGGGGGGGGTCACACAGTGTCCCGTAGTCTTCGTTCCTCTGGGGTCTCACAGTGTTCGCTCCTCTGGAGTTCCGCGATAGGTGGCTGGCTGTTGTTCTTCCGGGTCTCTTCCCGGCCCCTCTGGCGGTGGAACCCCGTCTGGCAGCGGTGTTCTCCCGTCTGGAGGCAGCGTTCTCGTGCTGCGTTGCTCTCCCTCGGAAATTTTTCCTAGTGCATCTTTAGCTTTACCTGTGGGGTATGGCTATGCCACTGACATATTTCACCATGCTTACAGACTGTGACAGGCAAAAAGAAAATTCTGGTAACCTACACAAGAAGAGAGGCCCAATGGCATACAAAATCATCCAATAGAACTCCTATGAACTACAATGGGCTAATCCAGAACCCATCGTGGAGACGGTGCAAAAGTAGACAGCTTTCTGCTCCATTCTTCACGAGGTTACAAAGCAAGGGTTGCTCTGACAGCAGCTACAAACAATAACAACATTAATGACACGGTAACAATGGGCAGAGTCCAATGGTGATTAATTTCTTTTTTGGTTCTTTTTTTTTAATGGACATTTTAATGAAAGTTTATAGAGAACTTGAATTTCCATTCATTCGTTGTTGTACATTTTCCTCCCTGCCCACCCCTCCCCCCAGTTAACTTTTCTCTTTGAAAAGAAAAAAAAATTCTTTCATTGTTATACAGTCCCCCTCCCAATCCACTTTATTATGCAGCTCTTATTCTGCACTCTTGTTATGCAAATAATACCTAATTATATATTCCTTTTAAACAGTTCTCTCCCTCATCTGTTTCAATGCAATTATTTTTATTTTTTTTTCAATGCAATTATTTATCAATTATTGATTACCTCTTTTTAAAGTTTTCCCCTAACCCTAATGTTAGTCCTGTTTTATAACGGTGGCATTTTACAGTATTTGTCATTTTGTGACTGAGATATTTCTCTCAGTGTAATGTCCTCCAGGCTCACCCATCATGAGTTCCTTGTTTTTCAATGCTGCATAGTATTCCATTGTGTCAGTATACCAGAGCTTCTCTATGCATTCCTTTGTTGATGGGCACTTGGGTTGTTTCCTATTCTTTGCTATTGTGAACAAAGCCGAAATAAATGTGGGTGTGTATATATCTGTGGCAGTTTTGGTTTCTTTAGGGTATATTCCTCATAGTGGAATTGCTGGGTTAAATGGTATTTCTATTTGCAACTTTTTGAGAAAGCAACATACTGCCTTCCATAGTGGTTGCACCATTTTACACTCCCACCAACAGTGAATAAAGCTTCCAATTTCTCCACAACCTCACCAGCATTTGTTGTTTGCTGCTCTGTTGAATTTTGCTATTGTTACTGGAGTTAGATGATATCTCATAGTTGTTTTGAGTGATTAATTTTATAAAACATAATGCACAGGAATGATTGTATGAAGCAAAATGTGAATGAAGAATACTGTGAAACAACATGTATATAAACATTGTAAGCAAAGCAATATAAAAATTTTTAAAAGTTAAAACAAATATAACAACCTTAAGGACATTGAATCATTTGGGACAATAATGGTAGATAAGACATATTACCTGGGGGCTTCTCTTACCTGGATTCTTTAAATAAGCAAAACCAGTGATATATCTATCTATCTTACTGGAGAGAGATGTCTTTGTTGTTGTGTATCATCGAGTCAGAACTGACCCATGTTGGTAGCAATTTTAAGGAATGTACCTTATTACCGTAAAAAGTATCAAAATTAATGCAGCAACAGTTATGTAGCAAGTCATTTATCACTACCAAGTGCTATAAAATTCATGACAACAAGATGATTTGACTTTTAAAATGTAATTATTTTT
>NW_006399812.1:1782462-1796239 GCF_000299155.1 Elephantulus edwardii | reverse complement strand
GGATTGATTCAGTGACTGGGATAATTGGGATGGGAGTGTCAGAGACAGTGTGATTGGCACAGGACAGAGCGGAGTTTAGGGCTGTTGTACACAGGGTCGCTATGAGTCGCAAGCGACTCGACGACACATAACAACAACAAGTACTGTTGAGTTGGTGCTGACTCACAGCGATGTTACATACAACAGAAAACTGCTCTCCAGCCCCGAGACAGCCTCACAGCTGCATCCATTCATCTTGTGGAAGTTCTCCCTCTTTTTTGATGACCCAACGTACCAAGTACGATGTCCTTCTCCATGTCCTATTTCCTCCTGATCACATATTCAATGTACATGAGATGTTATCTTGCCATTCTTAATTCCAAGGAGCACCCTCGCCATCATTCTCGCAAGAGATTCTCCCCTCCCCCATTCTTCTTGAAATTCTTGGTATATTCAGTATTCTTAGCTAACACTATAATTCAACAATGTCAATTCTTCCTAAGTCTTCCTGATACATTGTTCAGCTGTAGGGTTCATATGAGGAAAATGGAATTGCTCTGGTTTGGGTCAGGTGCACCTTAGTTCTCAAATAACATCCTTGCATTTTAAAAGCCTCCTTTGTAGCAGGGAGCTCTAGTGGCTTAGAGCATAGGGATTTGCTCTTCTAACCCAATGTTGCACCTCTCTGGAGGTTCAAATACAATAGCAGCCCAGAGGAAGAAAGATGGGCCAACTTCCTCTGATGCAATTTACAGTCTCAGAAACCCACTGGAGGGTCAGCTATAAGTTGGTTCGGGCTCAACCACATAAATTTCTGGTAGATTTTCTCAATGTAGTATATTGTTTGATTTCTCAGAGCTGCTTCCATGGCTATTGACTGTGGATCCAAGTAAAATGGAAATCATTCACAGCTTTAACCTTTGTTTCTTTTTGCCATAATGTTTATTAGTCCAATTTTGAGATTTTTTGTTTAATTTATGTTGAGCTTATAATCCGTAGAGAAGGTTGTAGACATTGATCTTCATCATCAAGTGCCTCAAATCTTCTTCACTTTCAACAAACACGGTTGGAAAAACCCTGTATATTACAAGTTGTTAGTTTTCTTCCAATTCAGATGTTATATTCTTGTTCATATAATCCAACTTCTCGGATCACCTATTTGCTCAGCATGCACATTGAATAAGTGTAGTGAAAGAATATAAACCCTGGTGCATACTTTTCCTGATTTTAAATCAGGCAATATCTTCTGATTCTATTGGATAAATATGGAAACAAAATATTTAATCATCTCTCTCTCTCTCTCTCTCTCTCTCTCTCTCTCTCTCTCTTCCTCTCTCATTGCCGTGTGCTGGATCTTACTCATAACTGGATCTCCAACAGGTTTCCTGAGACCATATATCTTGCAGGAGAGTGTCCATTTTTTCTCTCTCAGAGCTTCTATAACTCCATGCTAACTACCTACCTTTGGGGTTTGCAGTGAAACTTCTAACCCACCAGACCATCCAGTTGTTGTTATGTACCGTCAAGTCAGAAGTGATTCACCGCTGACCTTCCAGTGAATTATCAGAGACAGCATAAACGCCCTGGAAGAGACTGTCCATCCTCCTGCCACTGGGCAGCAGGGGGGATTTGAACCTCACTGCAGACAGGTGACAGTGCAGCTCCTTACCACCAGGCCACCAGACCTCCCTATTTTAATCAATAGAATAAAAAATAGTAAGAACATATCTAATTTGAGAGGCTTTTGCTTCAAAAATTATCTGAGGCCTCTGGTTGTATTTTATTTTAAAATATCACATAGTTTTCTAGCTCATGGGTTAAACTCATCAGCTGCGACCTGGGAGGAAGATGGACAAGCTCCTCCCCTGTGGTTTACTGCTTCAGAAAATCTGACGGGGTGTCAACTATGAGCAGGTTCCACCTCGAAGGCAATGAGTGAGTGAGTTAGGTTAGATATTTTTATAATTCTCATGTGATACTCTTGAGTTTCTCTGGGGGGAAATAGTATCATTGAAAGAAAAATAATTATGACAAGTGTTAAAGATTAGTGAGCCAGAGTCCCCTAGTGTGTAACCAACATCCCGGGAGTGAGTTAAGTGCCTTAGAAAGCGGCATAAACTCTTGTCATTGAGTCAATTACTGCTTCAATGCACTAACAAGGACTCTGGTGGATTGGAAGCATTAATTCCGTTTCCCAGAGCACCAAGCCTAATCCCACTGCAGCTTTTGTGTTCTCTGAGAATCTGGATACACATTCGCCCATATCTATTTTTGTCTTCTAAGAATGGACACTTCTTCAGGACAGAGACCATATTTTTACAATCATGATTGGCAACTGGCCCAGCCTCATGCTCCTGAGAGCCTAGTACACACTTCTCTGGCTTCTTGACTAGAATGTGCTTTGCCACCGATCAATGCCTAAATTGTCCTGATAATGTTTCTCTGCCTCCCTGCTAAAAATAAAGCAGTGTCAAACCCATTAACAAGCACCCAAACATAGGTGGTGATGAAGTCCAGACATTCTGCTTAAATTGACTACGTAGTATTTTGTGTTTCTTTGGTAACTCTTCAAGTTTTAACAGACCGAAAGTCAAATGCAAAAAACCCCATCTATTCATTTTTGCTGCACAGAATAAAAGGACCATGTGCACACAAAAAAAACCCCAAATAAACAAAAAACCAAAACCCCATCTATTCCTTTTTGCTTGTCACTTTAACCATGTCTAAGTGTACAGTTCTATCATATTCATTATATCCCCATGTTGTGCACACATCACAACTCTTAATTTCTAAGTTGAAATCATGCTCTACATTTAGATAAGATAGATACTCAATGCTGTGTTTGGTTCTCATGAACTTGTTCTAATTTTTTTTTACCTTCAACTTGGCCTTACATCTAAACAACTGATGGTTGGTTTAATAGTCAAACTTGGTGTTATTCTGACTTATGATATGGAACTTTCCCATGATCTCTTTCAGCTATTAGTGATTGGTTTTTGTGTGTAATATTTGGAAAGGACCATTTATATTGTTCAAAAGGATATTTTTTTTAAAAAAAATAGGTTTCTATTAACGCAAAATTCCATCATGACGTGTCTGGAACCTTTGTATCTCCAAGGCCATATTTTCCAATAAGTTATTGTTTTCTTCTTTGTTTCCAGCTTTAGCATTCGAATCACCAGTAACTATCAATATATTGTTATTGCATGTTTGATCCATTTCAGACTGAAGAAGTTGGTTAAAAAGTTTTGTTCCTTGTGGGCATTAGTGGCTGATGTGATTTGAATAATAATAGTACTGACTTGTCCTCCTAGCAGGCATACGGATATTATCCTATCGCAGAGAGCAACGTACTTCAGGGCAGATTTTGAAATGGTTTGGTTTGGTTTTTTATTCATGATAAATACTATACCAAGTCTCTCTAATTTTACATTCCCAGCATAGTAGACCATTTGCTTGCCTGATTCAAAATGGCCAATATTAGTCCATTTCAGTGACTAATACCGAAAAGATATTAATCTTTATATACTTCAGAGGTTTTTTTACAACTTTTTCCCCAGATACATACTCCATCCATTTTACATTATAAATATTTCCAACTATTTCTTCTTATTTGAGTCTTGCGACATCAGAAAACGAAGGTCCTCAAAGCTTTGCTCCATCCAAATCTTTAAGGATGACTCACCTTTAAGGAGACAGCTCCTTCGTGGTGTTTTGTGTGCCCTCTAACCTGAATGGTTCATCTTAAGCACTGTATCAGCCTTCTGCTGCTATTCACAGGCTTTTACTGGCCAGATTTTCTCAGAAGATCACCAGCAGCTTCTTCCAGTCTGCTTCAGTCTGGAAACTCCACTGCTGCTACGGTATACCTGCAGATCTGAAATACCAGTGACATAGCTTTCAAGCATAACAGCAACACACAAGCCACCAGTCTGATAAACTGACAAGCAAATGGTGGTTCTATTAACTCTTTTTTTTACCTTTTGAGACTTCCATTTCCAACTCTCCCTCTCACCCTTGCATTTTGCTCCAATCTATATTGATTGTTACTAAGCAATGTTTCAAAGGGTGACTTAGTGGTAAGGAGTTGCAATGCTCATCCAAAGGCATGCAATTTGAACCTTCAGGAGAAAGGTGGGCATGGTCCTCCTGTGAAATTCGCTGCCTCTGAAAATTCTCTAGAGGGTCAGCTATAAGTCAGTTTTCACTTTATGGTACGTTTCAACAACAGCAACATCAAAAAACCGAAAATCCTTACCACTGAACCAATACACAGCATTGAGACAGAGAAAAGATTGAAATTTTCCAAGATTTCATTTTACTTGAATCCACATTCAACATCCATGGTAGCAGCAGTCAAGAAATAAAAAGATGTATTTCACTGGGGAAATCTATTGTCAAAGACCTCTCCAAAGTGTTAAAGAGCAAAAGTGTCCGTTTAAAGACTGAGGTGCACCTGATTCAATTTCTTCCTTTCTATCTGAAAATAGGACAGTGAATAAGCAATATCAAAGAAGAACTGAAACCTTTGAATTATTGTGTTGCAGAAAAGAGTGTTGAATATCCTACAGACTGCTAAAAGAGCAAACAACTCTATCTTGGGGAAAGTACAACCAGGTGCTACTTAGAGGTAAAGATGGAGAAACTTCATCTCACATATTTTGGACATGTCAAGAGGGATCCTTCTTTGGAAAAAGACATTATGTGAGGTAGAGGAAGACCCTCATTGAGTTGAATAGGTACAGTGACTGCAACAATGAGCTTGAACATGAGAGAGATCATGAAGACAAGGCAGAAGAGAGCAAGGTTCTGATCTGTTGTTCGACGGTCTCTGTAAGTGACAGTCAACTTAATGGCACCTAATAACAGTGATAATAACACTATTAAGAGGAAGGAGATAGAATACAGTCTGATGGAACAGTGATGTCCTTATTATTTCATTCTTTTATGTGTATTTTCCTTGAGAATATTCTATTTAAATACCTCCAAATGAAAGGAGGTATGGAAGACAAAGTTTCTGTCAGAAAATATTCTTTTTTTCCCTTTCATACTTGACTACTATCTTTTTCATATAGGAACCTTTACAAATTACTTTTTATCTTTAGTGCTTTGACATATCATGGATGTATTTTTTTTTTCCTTCATGGTTTTGGACATTAATGATTGTTTGTTGTTGTCATTAAGTATAGTTCAGTCAGTACCAATGCATAGCTGACCCTTCAGTGGATTTTTAGAGTTTGTAAACTGCACAGGAGGAGATTTCTCATCTTTTTCCCTGGGAGCAGCTGGTGGATTTGAACTATCTTTGAGTTGGCAACACAATTAAGCCATCGGAGTGTCTTTCTTTTTCTTCGTTTGGACCTTTTTTTCAAGTATTTCTTTGGTAAATTTTTCATCTCCAATCCTGTGTGCTAAGCTTTCTGGACTAGTCTTCCAGGATTTCTCTAATTTTCTAATTTCTTTGTGTCCTCTTCCATCTGCATATTCTAAAAGAGTTTCTTTTCTAGTCTTCCTTTGATTAAAAAGATTTCTGTAGTCAGTCTTCTGTAAATGTCTGTGAATACTGTTTTATACCTGTTTATTTATCTTAACCTTTTGTTCTAAGTTTAAGGACACAATGTCTCCTTAAAAGTCACCTAGTATATTAATGCAAGTGCTTTTAAGGCTGTCATCTAGTCTCTGTCATTATCTATTTTCTGGGTCTATTATACTGTTTCTTTCGCTCTTTCTACATTATGTGTGAATACTTTTTGAAATATAGTCTTACATTTATTTTTAAAGTAAGAGGATTAGAAAGAAAGAAACTATTGCTTCCACGTGCTTGCTATTAGTAGGCCTATTTTCTGACTCAGTTTCTTCTGAAATGTTTCTACTAAGAGCTGTGAGTAGTCTAGGACAGATGTATCTGCTAGCAAGTTTTGCTTTGGGATAGGATAACAGTCAGCTCTTTTCAAGTACTTGCTATGCATCTGAGATCTGGACAATGATGAATAAGGATGACAGAAGGAGAACTGATGCCTTTGAGTTGAGGTATTGGTGAAGAGTACTGAATAATCCATGGAGTACCAAAAGAACAAACAGATATGTCTGGGGAAAGTGCAGTCAATGTTCCTTAGATTTAAGAATCATGATGTTTTGTAATATACTTTGGGCATATTGTTAGGAGAGGTTATCACTTGGAAAGGTTAGGCTCAGAAAGGTGGAGGGTCAGCAAAAGAGAAGAAGGCCCTCAAAGAGTTGAACTGACACAGTGACTGCAGCAACAAGCTCAAGGTTATCAGAGGATGAGCATGGCACAGGATAGGGCAGGGTTCTGATCTGTTGTTCATAGGGTCATTAGGAGTCATACTGGACTTGGTGCCATCTAAGAACAACAACAATCACCCATAAAAGAAAAATGGGAAATCTCGTTCTGTGTAATCTACAGCCTTGGATACCCAATGAAGGGTGAATTATGAGATAGTACCAACTAGATAGCAATGAGTTTGTGAGTATGTAACAATCATCCCGGGGATTTCTAAATGTCAAAATGAAGTGACTTTATCTAGGACTCCAACACTATTCATGCTGCTTTTCTAAGAGGAAACTGAAGTTCTCATCTCAAACTCATTATTGAGTTGGAACTGACTCATAACTGAACCTCCATTGTTTCAAGGCTGCAGGTCTCATGGGAGGAGAATGTCCACATTTCTCTCTTGGGCCATTGTAGCTCCCATCATCTCCCACTGAGCTGCTGGTGGATTCAGACCACCAGAAAGACTTGGCCTTTGGGTGAGCAGTGCAACTTCCTATCGGCTATGCCATCAGAGCACCCTCAAAGTCTTGCTTAGGACTAAATAGTTGCTATGTGAAAAAATCAATGTTTGAACTAAGTGTGCCTCATATACATGCATTCTCAATTCACTAAACTGAGTATGTTGTGAAAAACAATGTTTTATAAATAATTAGCATTATCTCATTTTTTTTTTACTGTAAACATTCTTATGTCATATTGCTTTAGCTTTCACATACCTGATTCTATCACCAACAACACACGAGGGACTTGGCACCATTCTATCCATGTAACAACCTTTCTTTTCTTCACCCTTCTCTTTCTCTCTTAAGCAATTAATCCAGGCTCTGCTATTAAAGAAAATTAGATAATTAAATTTCACTCACACTCAGAAGGCATCTAAGCAGAATTAACAGTTTCAGAGGAACTATGTGTAGAACTAGAGGGAATAATTTATCTCTAGATTGGGTGGGCCATGGGATAAGTGGGTATGTGTTGAATTATTTCTAATAGATATAAAGAAAGTTAAAGTCTTCTTAATTCTAAGATGTGTGCCTCAATTCTGAAGGTCATGACTATTTCGCCTTTTCATAGTCCACTTTTTGAGAAACTATTGACAATGAAAAAGAATGTATCATTAGAAAATTCCTGCTAAAATGAAGGACACATTTTTTTCAGGATGTAGCAGACACCATGAAGTTAAGAATCAATTTCTTAATTCAATGTTTTTCATATAATCATGGGAGGAAGTAACAGATGTTCCATTAAGAAAAAAAAATGCATTCAAAGGTCAAGTAAGCTTAGAGGTTTTCTGTTCTATAAGTCTTCTTAGAGTTATTTCCTGATAATTAGCATTTGGAATCCCTGAAAGAACCTCTGAAAGAATCATGGTTTGGGGAATGCACATCTTGGGAAATAGCTAATTTAAAAAACTGACATTCTGGGAATCTCTGACTTAATTTATTAAAGAGTCATTGTCTCCCTTCACCTCTCCAGAGACATTCTCGCTCTGCATTGCACATGAGACAGGTCACCTGCATGTAGTTTCCGTTCCAGAGCCATTTTTAGCTTTTATTATTCTGAATTGGACAACTTCACTGTCACATTCTTTTTCACTCACTGCTTTTGTCTTTTCTTTATTTTGTCCTCTGATCCATTTTGTATGAAGATTTTTCATACCTTACCACTGCCGCTGGGTCAATTCTGACTGGCAACAACTCTGAACTGAGTTTCTGAGGACTAATCTGTACATTTACTTCTGAGGCCAAATCCTGTAAATATTGTCACAGGAAGAGGTGTCTCATCTTTTGCCTGTTGGTGGATTCTAACCATTCACCTTTCTCTTGGTAGCATAACACATAATGTACTGAAGCAACCAGAGATCTTTTTAACACCTTAGCTTTTTCATTTGTAAAATGTTGACATGCAAATGCACTAGGACTTAGTGAGAAAAAAATAAATAAAAATAATGACCCTGTCACATGAAAGCTCTTTTTGACTTTGGTGATAAAATGTAACTTGGAAATAAAGTTCCTCCTTTGGAGAGACTCACTTAAGATTATTTCACGTTTTAGTAAACCATTTTTAGTGCTTGCAGTCAAAATCCCATCAAAAATATACAAAGACTTAGGCTCTTCTGGATAAATCAAAAGTCACATAATGTACAAATTAAAAAAGATGATAGAATAGCTCAAATTTTGTGTATATAGAGAAGATAAATTTCAAATATTAATTTCTTTAATTTGTGGCAAATTATAATAATTTCATTACTAATTTGACTGAAACATCTTCTTTTACATGTCTTCTTGTTTAGTTTATGGCACAGCAACCTAAAGGAGAAATTTAAAGATTTATTAAAGTCATTGTCACTCCCAGGTAACCTTGGATGTACTTTACTTTCTTATGAACATCAATTACTTCTCTGTTGGCAAACTAATGCTGTATGTTCTTGCCCAAAGCTTTGACTAGCATTGGTACATTCTAAATCTATTTGTTCATCCAGAAAAGCATTCATTAAGTGTTTAGTGTGGCTGGTATAATCTAGGATTACTGATTGGCAGATCAAAGACAAGTCTATAAGAAAATTTCACTTAACAGTCTTCATTGAGATACCTACTATACAGATTATGTAATCATCCTTCCTTTATTGCCATAGCCTTTAAACACTTTTTTCCCCACTTCCATATTGAAACCTTGACATTAGCAGCCCTAATCTAGTTCTGTTCCTGTGGTGGTGGTGGTGGTGGTGGTTGTTATGTCCTGTCAAGACACTTAGAACTCATAGCAATCCTATGTACAACAGCCCTAAACCCTGCTCTGTCCTGTGCCAATTGCATCTATACCCATTACCCCAGTCACTGAATCAATCTATCTCATTGAGGGGCTTCCTCTCCTGTGCTGTCCCTCCACCCTCCAAAGCATGACATCCCTCTCCAAGGACTTGTTCCTCCTTGCAACATGTCCAAAGTATGTCAGATGAAGCTTCAGAATCCTTGCCTCCAAGGAGCAGCCTGGCTTCACCCTCTCTAGGATGAACCTGTTTGTTCTCTTAGCAGTCCATGGTATATTCAATACTCTTCTCCAATACCATAGCTCAATGGCATCAATTTTCCTTCTGTCATCTCTAGTCTTTCTGATGCATAGCAGGTGATTGTGAAGACATGTTCTTCTGGTACAGAGTTAAATATTAGACTACCAACCAAAAGTTTGATGGCTTGAACCCACCCAGAGGCCATCTTAAAAGAAAGACGTGGTTACCTTCCTCTGAAAGACTTCTCATTGCTGTTGAGTAAGTCCCCACTAAAAGCTAACCCTCCCTTGGGTTTCCAAGGCTGTAGATCACATGGGAGGAGCTTGCCCATTTTTCTGCCTTGAAGTCACTGGTGTCTTATCAGTGCAACTCTGTGGACTATACCACCAGAGCTCCCTTCTGAAAGAGCAGAGCCTTGGAAACACTATGGACATAGTTCTGCTCTGTGACATATGGATGCACCAGGAGTCTGACATGAAGGCATCTGGTGTGGTTTTAGTTTTATTTAGTTCTATCCATACTTAGACTGGCAAGATCAAGTTAAGATGTAGGAAAGCTTTCTTTCATATCATAATAATCATCTGAAACCCAATTAATTTCCACCTTTGGATTAGTGAAAGTAGCTGGCACAATCTGGGTCATTGTGAGCCTCAATCTTCAGTCATCTTCTTTTAGTTTTTGGTTAAATAAGGACTTACAGGTGGGGGGAGGGGAGAGGGGGGCAGGGGAACCCAACCCAAAGCAAAATCTTGTTTATATAGGCAAGAAAGCATGGATATGCTAAATTTTGAACTTATTATAACTTCATTTTATCTTCAAAACACTCCTTAAGTGCTATTACCTCTGTGGGATGCCTTGGGTAGGGCTTTAGAGACATTGATGGTGGCAAATTCTGTGAAATGATTACCCACTGAATATTTCTATTCAAGGCTGTGGTGACAGCCATTCTAGTTGTGCCTAGAAAATTATTTTAAGCTTATTCAAGAAAACTCTACAAGGCAGTTCTATTATAAAAAGGAATCACTATGTGTAGGAGTCAACTTGATGGCATCTAACAGCAAAAACAATAACACAAAACCAACATTCTTCCAGGATTACCACTTTTCACTTTGTAGTTTGTAAGCTTTTCTAAAAACCTTCTCCTCAAGTTCTGATAACACTTCTTTTAATTGTTTGAATTGTTCCCTTCAAAAATATGTGTCATTTTGTGTGGGCTATGACTCTCAGTGGTTTGGCAATCTGGTAATGATGTAATTACTCCCATGACGTGGTTAGCTAATCAGTTGTAAGAGGATTAGCAGTGAGATGCAATATCCTTTCTCTGATCTCTGCCTTAATCCTACACAAGGAATTCTCCCAGAGGTGTGGCTTGCATTCCCTATTATCTTACAAGAGATAAAAAATGTTAAATAAACATTGAGGGGGGGAACCTCATTACTAGCAAGAAAGAAGAGCCAGGAGCAGAGTGTATCTTTCAGAACCAGGTCCCTAAGCTAAGAACTACCTGTTGTTGTTATGTGACATTGAGTCACCAACTCATAGCAACTTGAACCAATCTCATTGTCTATGACACACCTATATCCATTACCCCACTCACTGAGTCAATCCATTTTATCCAGAGTCTTCCTCTCTTGTGCTGTCTGTCCCTCCACCCTTCCAAGCACGATGTCCCTCTCCAAGAACTGGTTCCTCCTTACAACATGCCCAAAGTATGTCTGACAAAGCTTCAAAATCCTAGCCTCCAAGGAATATTCTGGTTTTATCCTCTCTAGGATGAACTTGTTTGGTATCCTAGCAGTCCATGGTATATTCAGTACTCTTCTCGAGCACCACAATTCAAAGGTGTCAATTCTCCTTCTTTCATCCTTAGTTGTTGCCCAGCTTTCTGCATAATTGCAAAGACCATGACCTGGATCAGGTGCACCTTAGTCTCCAAACTGACATCATAGCTCTTCAGTACTCTGGGGAGGTCTCTGACAGCAGATTTCCCCAGTATGATTTGTCTTTTGAATTCCTGGCTGCTGGTACAAAGAACTACATAGACCAAGGAAAATACTAAGAAATGGACCTTCCCCTTGAAAAAACAAAGAGAAAAGGATTTCACCCATAGCTGGTATCCTAGATTTGGATTCCTAGGCTCCTAAACTATAAGAGAGTAAATTTTCATTTGCTAAAGCTGTGCTTGCAAAACCTATACTTGGACTAGGAGACGGTCGTCAAAACAGAGCAAGGAAACACTGCATGGTTCAAAATTGGGAAGGGTGTATGCCAAGGATGTGTCCTATCTCCATACTTTTTCAATCCTTATACAGAACAAATTATCCAGGAAGCTGGGCATTTCTGAGGAGAAATGTGGCATCAGGATTGGAGGACAATTCATCAACAATCTTCATTATGCAGATGACACAACCCTGCTTGCTGAAACTGAGGAGGACCTGAAGTGCGTGCTATCGAAAGTCAGGTACTGCAGCCTTCAGTATGGAGTGAGGCTCAATATCAAGAAAACAAAAATTCTCACCACTGGGCCAATTGGCAGCATCATGATGAATGGTGAAGAGATAGAAATTTTCACAGCTTTAGTTTCCTTGACTCCACAACACTCTTGGCACCAGCAGCCAGGAAATTAAAAGATATATTGTGATGGGAAAGTCTGCGGTTAGAAACCACTATAAAGTACTAAAGAGCAACAATGCCAGTCTGGAGACCAAGTGCGCCTGATACAGGTGATGGTCTTTGCAATCACTTGCTATGCATCAGAGAGCTAGACAATGACTAGGGATGATAGAAGGATAATTGATGCCTTTGAGCTGTGGTGTTGGAGAAAAGTATTGAATATACTATGGACTGCTAGGAGAATTAACAGGTTGGTCCTGGAGAGGGTGAAGCCAGGCTATTCCTTGAAGGCAAGGATTATGAAGCTTCATCTGACATACTTTGGACATGTTGCAAGGAGGGACCAGTGCTTAGAGAGGGATGTCATGCTTCTGAGGGTGGAGGGACAGCACAAGAGAGGAAGACCCTTGATGAGACAGATTGATTCAGTGACTGGGGTAATGGAGGTAGGTGTGTCGGAGGCAGTGAGATTGGCACAGCGTAGAGCAGGGTTTAGGGCTATTGTACGTAGAGTCGCTATGCATTGCAGTCGACTTGACAGCACATAACAAGAACAACAACAAAGCTGTGTTGCAGCCCCAAGGCACACAGTTTGAACTCACCAGCTGTTCTGCAGGAGAAGGATAGGCAATCTCCCGTGTGATTAACTGACTCTGAAAACCAGCTGGAGGGTCAGCTATGGGTCAGTTCCAACTTGATGGTATGCAACAACAAAAAAGCTGTCCATGTGTATTACTTCTGTTATAGCAGAATAATGGATTCTGTTTTACTAAACATTATTATTTAAATGACAAGGTGATGCAGCCTGTTTTTGCTATATTCTGATTTTAATTACGCTTTGCGGTCTTATCTATATCAAGATCATCTTTAAAATATCGTTTGCCCTATTTTAACAAATTAGTTGCACAGTGACTGTAACAATTGAATTGTTAATTACTTATTCATTTTCTCAATCTCTCTTCAAAACTTTCCTTCATGATCAGCTAAAGTTCTGAGATTCTCAATTTAATTCCCAGGAGGTGCACATAGATTCTTCAAGTAGCGGACCTGTTTCGGCCTCACATGAATTTGTACCCTAAAGAGTCTGTCCTTGTAAACCAAAGCTCAGAAAAGAAAAAGACACCCAAACCCATTACCATCAAACAGATTCTGAATGTAAAATAAGAGTTATGATAATGACTTACCAATCTCTGTGTGTGCCATCCAAGTGGGAACCAGCCCATAGCTGGCCCTCCAGCAGGTTTTGAGACAGTAAAACACACTGAGAGGAGATTGCCCACAGATTAGATGAAGAAATATGTACACATTGCCTGCCACACTGTAAACACTCACTACTTGCTAGCAACTACTAAACCATATTTAACTATTGTTAAATTCTTTCATTGTTTCCCCAAGTAGGTCAAGAATAACATAACAGTGCTGCTCTTATTGACTTTTCACAGGATTTTGACTCTGAGGTCAAGACCAGGTTAGGAATTAAGCAGCATGAGCTCAATTAAGACTCCTAGTTATTGATGTTTGAATGAACCTACATCTAAAGGCCCAACAGTTACACTTGGCAGGAATAGGCTCCTGATAGAGTGAATAATCTTGACACATGTAAAACACGGCCAAATGGTTTAAAAGAGAGCTATGAAAACGGAGCCCTTGAGGGAAATTTTTTTATTATTATTAAATTTTATTAGTTTTAATGAACATTTACAAGGATTTTGAGTTTTCATTCCTTCATTGCTGCACCATTCTCTCTACCCTCCTCCCCAGTTTGTTCTTCGTCCCCCGCCATCCGAATGTCTGTTTTAATCGTCCAATTGCCACAGTGCTTGTCAAAGTCAGTTCTGATTAATCTCCTTTGTCAGTGTGTCCTTTGCCATTCCCTATCACTC
>NW_006399812.1:1769871-1777565 GCF_000299155.1 Elephantulus edwardii | reverse complement strand
ATAAAAACCATCTTGACAATCATAATTTTCAAAATTCAGCATCTATTTATGATAACAAGCAAATTAAAGAGTGAATTAAAATTAACAAACTAAGGATGGATGAGAAATTCCTTAACCTGATAAAGGTTCTAAAAAGCTTTTCTCTATATCTTTTAGCTCAGGAGAGAGGCAAAGATGTCCACTTTTATTCAATTCTGTATTTGAAATTCTAGCTCACAAGAAAATAAGTAAAATGTAAGGATTGCAATAAATAAAAAAGGAAACAGCATTGTTCACAGATGGTATTATTATGTACATAAAAAGCCAAAAATGTAGACAAATTACAAGAATAAATAAGTGAGTTTAATCAACAGCAAGGGAAAATATCTAACAAATGACATGTAAGATCTCTACACGGAAAAATGTTAAACATTATTGCTATAAAGAAAAGTAAATCTAAGTAGATTGATATATCACTTTTAACATGTCAGTTAAATGGAGCAGTTCTCCCAAAACTGATCTATTTATTAAAGCAATTCCACTCAAACTGCCAATAGGCCTTTCATGAGTTTGTGCATGCTTGAGCACAAAAAAACCCTGATTTTAAAATTATAAGGACAAGTAAAGGGGTAGGAATAGCCAAGACTATTTTAAACAATATGGTATAACTGACTCTCCTAGGCACTGAAGTTCATTGTAAATCTACCAAGTTGTATTGAGTGGACTCCAGCTCATGTAACCACATATTTACGTGCATCATGTGGTTTTCAATGACTGAAATTTTTAAAATATTTTATTTTATCAATTTTAATGAACATTTACAGAGATTTTGGATTTCCATTCATTCATTGTTGCACTTTTCTCCCTGCCCACCCTTCCCCACCAGTTCGCTCTTCTCTTTGAAAAGTAAAAAAAAAAATTCTTAATTGGTATACAATCCCCCCGCCTCGAGTAAACTCCACTATGCAGCCTTCATTCTGGACTCTTGTGATAACCATAATAACCAATCATATATCGCTTTTAAACTGTTCTCTCCCTCATCTGTTACAATGCAGTATACATAATTTATCCAATTTTTCTCAGTCTCACCCCAACCCTGATGTCAGTCTCATTCTACAACAGTAGCCCTATGCAGTATTTGTCCTTTTGTAACTGAGATACTTCACTCAGCATAATGTTCTCCATGGTCACCCATTTTGGATAATATTGCAAGTTCCTTGTTTTTCAATGCAGCATAGTTAGTATTCCATTGTGTGATTATATCAGATTTTGGTAAATCTCCAGACTTTTCTTCCACAGTTTCCCTGATTTGACCTATGGTCAATTTTTAACCATTTGCACCATTCAGACACACCACTGAAAAACTCCAGCAACTAAAAATGTGGAATTGACCTGAAGATAACCAAACAGACCAATGGGAATAAGATGATCATAGAAGTTGGACCAGGGTCCTAAAACAACCCAAGACACAATGCCTTTTTCTGCCCACTTCTGTGTGATAACTTCTCACTTCATACCAATTAAATCGGTGTTTTAAGGTGAGGCAGTTCATTGTGAATTTTAAAAGTTCCCCAAGCAATTCTGTCAATCGGTAGCATCAGGATGGATGGCGAAGAGATTGAGATTGTTCACAGCTTCAGTTTGCTTGGCTCCACAGTCAACACTCTTGGCACCAGTAGCCAGGAAATCAAAAAACATATTGCGATGGGAAAGTCTGTGGTTAGGGACCTCTCTAAAGTACTCAAGAGCAACGGTGTCTCTCTGGAGATGAAGGTGCGCCTGATACAGGCCATGGTTTTTGCAATCACTTATTATGCATCAGAGAGTTGGACCATGACTAGGGAGGATAGAAGGAGAATTGTCGCCTTTGAGCTGTGGTGCTGAAGAAGAGTATTGAATGTACCATGGACTGCCAAGAAAACAAACAGATTCATCCAGAGAGGGTTAAACCAGGCTGCTCCTTGGAGGCAAGGATTCTGGGGCTTTGTCTGACATACTTTGGACATGTTGTAAGGAGAGACAGGTCTTTAGAGAGGGACATCATGCTGGGTAGAGTGGAGGGACAGCGCAGGAGGGGAAGACCCTCTATGAGGTGGATTGATTCAGTGACTGGGGTAATCGGGATGGGTGTATCAGAGGCAATGAGATTGGCACGGGATAGAGTACAGTTTAGGGCTGTTGTACATAGGGTCGCTATGAGTCGCAAACGACTTGACAGCACATGACAACAACAACAAGCAATTCTAACCTAGGTTTAAAAAAATCCTTTCCCCTAAACACACACTCAAGTGTGACTTCCTCAACTTTGATGAACAAACACCACAGCTTTGGATTTAAAGCTCATTCGAGAAATGGAGAGTGAGTCATAGTTATTGATCCTGCTTAAATGGGATGTGAAAATTCCATTTACATATTTCTCTTTCCCTAAAACTCTACTCCCTGCAGCTGTTAGCTTAATGGTGACACCTCTCTGGCAGTTCAAATCCCCCAGTGGTTCTGGGGGAGAAAGAAGAACAGTGTCTTCCATTGCAATGTATACCCTCAGAAATATGATGGAGAGTCAGCTATGAGTCATTTCCAAGAGTAATGGATTTATTTTCCTTCTTACCTTCCCTGTCCTGCCCTTTCTGGTTAAGTTCTTTACATCTTTCAGCATTGGTTCTACTTAATTTTCTTGCCTTTTTATTGTATAAAAATTTTCCCCCTTCCCTTAGCTTTTCTAATCTACAACTGTATCATCACTGTGCCTAGCAAACAAAATTCTTTTTGAGGATTCATGTTGTTATTGTTGTTAGGTGCTATCAAATCAAGTACAACCCACAGTGACCCTACGAACAACAGATCTGAGCCCTATCCTATCCCGTGCCATCCTCACACTTCCTGACACACTAGAGCCCATTGCTACAGTCACTGTATCAAACCACCTGGTTGAGGCTCCTCCTCTTCTTCACTGACCCTCTGCCTTTCCAAGCAGGGGACTCACGGAAAGGGGGGGAAATGTAAAGTATTTCTAATTATTGTTTCCTTCATTACAACCTCCTGTGCATGACTGGAATATTTTTTCCCTCTGGAGTGTCTGTTATCAATATAATCAGGCGAGTTAAATAATCTTTTCATTTTGGAATAAACTCAAGTGCAGGTGGTGAGGATGTTTGTTTTCTTGATGCTGATGTAATCCATATTGAAGGCTCTTGTCTTTGATCTTCTGCAGCAAGCATTTCAAGTCCTCATTTTCAGCAAGCAAGCTCATGTCATCTGCATAATGCAGGTAGTTGATGAGTCTTCCTCCAATTTGGATGCCACATTCTTCTCCATAGAGTCCAACTTCTCGAGCTATTTGCTCAGCATACAGATTGAATACGTATGAAGAAAGGATACAGTCCTGATGCACACAGTACGTCAGAGGTGATGATGAGGAATGGCACAGGATAGGCCCACACTCAGATCTGTTGTTCATAAAGTGGCTAAAAGTCGTACTTGACTGGTTGTTGTTGTTGCTATGTGCCATTGAGTTGAGTAAGACTCATGTTGTTGTTTGCTGTTGAGTTGGAACCGACCACAGTTCACCCTCCAGAGGAGTTTCAAAGGCAGTTAATCACACGAGAGGATATTACCCAACCTTCTCCCCACAGAGCAGCTGGTGGCCTTGAATCACATGACTTTGGGATTGCAGTGCAGCTTCTCACCACTAGGCCACCAGAGCTCCATAAGACTCATAGTGACCTCATAAACAACAGGTCCTATCCTGTGCCATCCTTATCATGTCAGATATACTTGAGCCCATTGCTGCAGTCACCATGTCAATCCATCTCATGGGGGAGGGGGTCTTCCTCTCTTTCATTGACCCTCCACCTTTCCAAGTATAATAATCCTCTCTAAGGAATAACCTCTCCTGGCAACATGCCCAAAGTGTAAGAGATGATGGTTCCCCTTCATTGCCTTCAAGAAGCACTTGAGTTGCACATTTTCTAAGACATATTTGTTCTTTGGACAAGCCATTCATCACTCTTCTCCACCATCACAACTCAAGGGCATCAATTCTTCTGCTGTCATTCTTTTTTGTTATCCAACCCTTGGATACTAGATTGGAGGGCACCTAATAACAAGTGTGTTGGCTTTGCATAATGCAGTGCTACATTTTCCATGGATAGTCCAAACAGTGCTTACAGACACAGGGCTCCAAGGAGCCAGCTCCCACTGGCTCTGTTAATGAAAATGTCCAAACATCTGATAGTGTAGGATGCTTGCATGAGCTGTGGCCTGTGCAGACCCACAGGGATTCCCCACCTCCTGTTAGGAAGATAACCTTAGAAGGTGCTTGGTTTGAGTCTCTGCCATAATTATTTTAAAATTATTAAGCATTTATGTGCTGTCAAGTTAAAGCTAACTCAGCTGACCTGCAGTGGGTTTTCAGAGGCTGTACATCACATGAGAGATCACCTATCTGTCTTCCTTGGAGTCCCTTGGAGTCCTGGTGGATTTGAATCATGTACCTTTGGGTTAGCAACTCATTTCCTTACCTCTAGACCACCAGAGGAAATAGCAAAAAATAAGGCCCCAGGAATAGATGGTATGCCAATTGACATATTTCAGCTAATAGATGCTCCCCTGGACGTGCTCACCAAGTTGTGCCAAGAAATCTGGAGAACAACCACTTGGCCAACTGACTGGAAGAGATCTATATTTGTTCCCATGCCAAAGAAGGGTGACGCAACAGAATGTGGAAACTATAGAACAATATCGTTGATTTCACATGCAAGCAAGATTCTACTGAAGATTATCCAAAAACGACTGGAACAGCATATCAGCAGAGAACTGCCAGAAGTCCAGGCTGGATTTAGAAGGGGTCCTAGGGATATTGTAGCTAATGTTAGATGGATATTGGCTGAAAGCAGGGAGTACCAGAGGAATGTCTATCTTTGTTTCATTGATTATGCAAAGGCGTTTGACTGTGTGGACCATAACAAACTGTGGCTTACTCTGAGAAGAATGGGAATCCCAGAACACTTCATCGTGCTGATGCAAAACTTATACTTGAACCAAGAGGCAGTCGTCAGAACAGAGCAAGGAAACACGGCAAGGTTCAAAACTGGGAAGGGCGTACGTCAGGTATGTGTCCTGTTTCCATACCTTTTCAACCTGTATGCAGAGCAGATTATCCGGGAGGCTGGGCTCTATGAGGAGAAATGTGGCATTAGGATTGGTGGAAGATCTATTAACAATCTGCGTTATGCAGATGACACAGCCCTGCTTGCTGAAACTGAGGAGGACTTGAAGCGCTTGCTGCTAAGGGTCAGGGACTGCAGCCTTCAATATGGATTGAGGCTCAATGTCAAGAAGACAAAGATTCTCACCAATGGACCAATTGGTAGCCTCAGGATGGATGAAGAGATTGAGATTGTTCACAGCTTTAATCTGCTTGGCTCCACAATCAACACTCTTGGCACCAGCAGCCAGGAAATTAAAAGACGTATTGCGATGGGAAAGTCTGCTATTAGGGACCTCTCTAAAGTACTCAAGAGCAACGGTGTGTCTCTGGAGACCAGGGTGCATCTGGTACAGGCCATGGTCTTTGCAATCACTTGTTATGCGTCAGAGAGCTGGACAATGACCAGGAAGGATAGAAGGAGGATTGATGCTTTTGAGCTTTGGTGTTGGAGAAGAGTGCTGAGGGTGCCATGGACTGCTAAGAAAACAAACAGATTCATCCTGGAGAGGGTTAAACCGGGCTGCTCCTTGGAGGCAAGGATTCTGAGGCTTCATCTGACATATTTTGGTCATGTTGTAAGGAGAGACCATTCCTTGGAGAAGGACATCATGGTTGGGAGGGTGGAGGGCAGGCACAGGAGAGGAAGGCCCTCTGGGAGGTGGATTGATTCAGTGACTGGGGCAATTGGGATGAGTGTGTCGGAGACAATGAGATTGGCACAAGACAGAGCAGAGTTTAGAGCTGTTGTACATAGGGTCGCTATGAGTCACAAGCGACTCGATGGCACATAACAACAACAAGCATTTATGAACAAGAGGGTTTGCGTTTTCATTTTGCTCTGAGTGTCACAATTTTGTGGCCCATCCTATGTCAAGGGAAGAGAGAATTATAATCTCACTTGAGTAAAAAACTGAAAACCCTCTGGGTTGAATGCTGTATAAAATATCCTCCCTATCTTCTCAGAAGCCAGTTACTCTTTTCCACTGTGAGCTGTCCCCTCAGGTTTGGCAGCTGGGTGTTTAGTTGCTGCGTTGCTGAATCTCAGATGTTTGTTTCCAGCTCACTGAAAATCTTTTTACAATAGCTAAATAAGTTTCTTCACAATCTGGTCCCAATCTGCTTCCTACTTGCCCCACGTTTGACCCACCAGCGTGGACACACCAGCTCCCTCAAGGCAAGGTTTTGGCCACATGGAGCCTTCTCTGTTACTGGACTACGACCTGCTGCTTCTTGCCTCTGTGTTTATCCTGAGTGTCTTTCTGCCTGGAACCCACAACTATTACTGCTGCCTCACCCAGATCCCAGACTTCATTCTTTTAGACCCCAACGAACTATCAGCACACCCTTTAAGAGAGCCACTGACAGAAGCCACTCTTTCCACTATAAAAAAAGCCAAAACAGACTCATGGCTGTCTAGTCAGACCTGACTTACAGCTGAACTTCAAGTAGGTTTTCTGAGGCTGGTGACCTTGTGATAAGAATCTGCACTGCAATCTCAAAGGCATACGGTTTAAATCTACCAGCTGCTCTACGGGAGAAGGATGATCAATCTTTTCGCATGCTTTTAACCACCTCTGAAAACCCACTGGAAGGTCAGCTATGCGGTTCCAACTCTGTGCACAACAACAAATCACATGGGAGGAGACTGCCCATCTTTCAACCATGAAGCAGTTGGTGGATTTGAATCATGATGGCTCAAGGGCACGTAACAACAATAAAACAACTTTTGGATTGAGGAGCTCTGCCTAGTGGTAAAAAGCTTTACTGCAATCCAAAGGCACACAGTTTGAATCGACCAGCTGCTCCACCAGTAAAGGATAGGCAGTCTCATACCGTGCGATGCACTGCCTCTGAAAACCCACTGGAGTTATGAGTCGGTGTCACAGAAAAACCAACAGCAACCAGCTCTGGGTGAGTTGTGTAACTCCCTATGGACCAGGCTGCCAGAGCTTCCCAGAGGTCTGTGACTACACCTCTGTCCTGGTGGCCTTTGCAGAAAAGCATATGCAGCTCTTTTCTCCCATAGGCTTTATTTGTATGTCAGGCTTTGAAAAGAATAGAAGGCAGTCATTCTTTTTAGAAAGATTAATAAAGTAAATACCTCTACCTCCCTCATGACACCTCGAGTAACTTTATAACAAAATCCATATCCCTTCTTTTTAGGGCCTAGGACTATGTTGATTCCACTCAGAGTGATAATGTCCACGTTTAGTGTCATTCTAAACATAGAATGTGCTTAATAAATATTTGCTAAGTTTAAGAGTCAGTGAGCAGATAATGTGGTCCCCATCATTAATAAATATTTGCTCAGTTTAAAAATCAGTGAGCAAATATGTGACCACTATCATTGAGTCCTGGATCATTTAATATTCTGCCCAAAGCATCCTTGATTACAGCAACTCTAGGTTTGGATTTGTTCTTCAGTTCCTTGAGCTTAAGAAATGCTGAGCAAGTTCGGCCCTTTTGATTTTCCGATTCCAGCTCCTCGCACATTTCATTGTAGTAT
>NW_006399812.1:1746791-1747632 GCF_000299155.1 Elephantulus edwardii | reverse complement strand
TGGAGGGACAGCGCAGGAGGGGAAGACCCTCTATGAGATGGATTGCTTGGGTGACTGGGGTAATCGGGATGGGTGTGTCAGAGGCAGTGCATTTGTCGCATGTTAGAGCAGGGTTTAGGGCTTTTGTGCATAGGGTCGCTATGAGTCGCAAACGACTCGACGGCACATAACAACAACAACATCACTGAGTCAATTCCAACTCATTGTGACCCTATACTGTAGGTCAGAGTAGAACTACCCCATAAGATCACCAAGATTTTCACATTTTGAAGTAGTAGAAGCAGATTGCCCCATGTTTCTCCTGTGAAGTGACTAGTGCGTTTGAACTGATGATCTTTTGGTTAGCAGCGAAATGCTCTAACCATAGTACTGCCAAGTATATGAAGAGATATCTACTTTATCCTGTATTATTAAGTACCATCTAGTTGGCACCAACTCATAGCTGACCCTTCTTTTTTTATTAATTTTAATAGCCATTTACAGAGGTTTTGGATTTCCTTCATTCATTGCCGCACTTTTCTCCCTGCCCACCCCTCCCCACCAGTCCGTTCCCCTCTCTGAAAAGAAAAAAGAAATCCTTCATTAGTATACAATTCCCCCATCCCTTTCCCTCCCACCCCCACCCTGAGTACACTTCTCTATGTCACCTTTATTCTGGATTCCTGTGCTAATCATAATACTCAATCATGTATCACCTCTAATCTGTTCTTTCCCTCATCTGTTTCAATATAATATACTTAATTTACCCAGTTTTTCTGTCATACCCCAACCCTGATGTCAGACCCATTCTACAACAGTGGCACCATGCAGTATTTGTCCCTTTGTGACTGAGATATTTCAC
>NW_006399812.1:1729800-1745686 GCF_000299155.1 Elephantulus edwardii | reverse complement strand
TCATTGTACCAGTACCATGCTGTCTTAACCACCACGGCAGTGTAGTAGGATTTGAAATCAGGGAGAGAGATGCCTCGTACATTTTTTCTTTACCTGACCCTTCTTTGGGTCTTCAGATGCAGTTAATCGCACAGGAGGAGATGACCCAAGTTTTTCCTAGAGAACAGCTGATGAATTCGAACCACTTACCTTTGTCTTGGCAGGGCAATATTTTAACTCTAAGGTACTATCAGAGCTCCCTCCTATGTTCCACAGACTAATCTTTTAGATTGTTTTGGTCTTAAAAAAAACCAAACCTAAAACAACCTACTTTTCCACTTCTTATCCATTTCATTTCTTAACCCAGTAATTGGTATGCACAAGGTGCTTAGAATTATACAAGGTGTAATATACAAGGTATAAAGAATTGTGCGGCCAATTCAAAGGTATGTGGTTCAAATCCACCAGCTGCTCTGTAGGAAAAAGATGGGTAATTGCCTCTCATGTGATTTACTTGAAAACCCACTGGAGGGTTAGCTATGGGTCAGTTCTGACTCGATGAGACTCAAAACAAATGCTTAAAAATATTTGTCTAGTAAATAAATATCAGAAGTTACTTACATGATCACTGAGATTACACTCTTGGACTGGACCAGATTCCTGGGCTTTGCCACCCATTCCCACTCACTGCTGTAGGTTCCTTTAGTAACCCTCCATTGAGCTTCTGAGGCTGTAAATATTTACAGAAGGAGACAGCCTCTTTTTCTCCCATGGAGCTCCCTGTGGAGAATGCAAACATATTCTCAATGACCTCATCCCTAAACAGGTTGGATTTTTCTCAGGAAGAAGACAAAATGGCAGTGTGGAGATCTGGGCTGACACTCAAGCAGGTCCAACAGGATCAATTTCCTCTTATATTGTAATAAACTTCATATTGTTATCTAGAGAGTGACAGAAAGTAATGCTAAATTCATAAAAATATAACTGTGCCAAGTACCTAGAATTATAATGAGCATCACAGGAGAGCTGGAGCTTTGCAATGACACTGCAAGCTGTCCATGGAAAGAATCGCTTTCCACTGAAGTGGGGGTCAGCCCTTGGATCCTTGCCTCAGTGAGGATGTTTCCTGAAATAATTTCAGTCTTCATTCCAAGAGTGTGGCCTTCCTTTTTCTGCCTCCCATTCATTGTACTGCATCTTCCTTGAGAATCAGTAGGGAAGTATCCTTCTCTCCAGAAGTCTCCTGTCTCCCCCACACATTGTAGCTGTTTTCCTCTCTGTGGCCAGCTCCAGTTTCTTTGTGAAGCTCCCTTCCTCTGAGAGGAAGCCCTAGCCCTAGTGCCACAGTCAAAAGTGAGTTGTACTGCTAACCCAGAGTCCACACCTCTGGTGGTTTGAATTCACTAGTGACTCTGAAGGAGAAGATGGCCAGTCTCCTCCCGGGTACTACAGAATCCCACTGGAGGATAAGCTATGAGTGAATTTTGATTCAGTGACAATGAGCTTTTTTCTAATAAAGATTGCTGGTGATACATGGAAAGATTGCAAGTTTTAATCTATCCAGGAGCACTTTAAAGAGTTGTTGTTATTGTACATATGTGCCATCAAGTTGCATGTGACTCGTAGTAACTATACACATTAGCTTGGAATCCTATTCTATCCTAAACCAATCTCATTGTCTCCAACAGATCTAATTCCATTACCCCAGTCACTGAGTCAATCCGTCTCATCTTGGGTCTTCCTCTCTTGTACTATCTCTTCACCCTTTAAAGCATGGACTGGTCCATCCTGGCCTTGGGCCTAAAGTATGTGAGATGGAGCTTCAAAATCCTTGTCTCCAGGGAGCATCTTAGTTTCACCCTCTTCATGACAGATCTGGTTGTTTTCCTGGTCAACACTCTTCGACAGCACAACTCAAAGGCATCAATCTTACTTCTATCATCCTTAGTTACTATCCAGCTCTTTGATGCATAGCAAGTTAAGTGTGAAGATCAGGCACATCCTAGTCTCCAGACAGACATCATTGCTTTTTAGTACTCTAGAGAGGTCCCTGACAGCAGACTTTCCCAATGCAATTAGTCTTTTGATTTCTTGACTGATGGTATTAAGAGTGTTATTTGTAGAATCAAACAAGCTGAGGTTATTAACAATCTCAATCTCTTCTCTATCATTAAGCTTACTGGCCCAGTGGTGAAAATCTTTGTTTTCTTAATGTTGAGCTTCAATTAATATTGAAGACTATAGTCCTTGACCTTCTGCAGCACATGTTTCATGACCTTCTCAGTTTTAGCAAGCAAGGTTGTTATCATCTGCATAATGCAGGTTGTTGATGACTTTTCCTCCAATCCTGATGATGTCACATTCCTCTTAATAAAGTCCAGCCTCCTGAATGATCTCTTCTGCATATAAGTTTTTCAAAAGTTATGGAGATAGGATACATCACTGTATACATCCTGTTCAGGATACATCCTGATCCTTGCTCTACTTACTGCTTCCTGGTCCAAGCATAGGTTTTGCATGAGAACAATTAAGAGTTCTAAGATTCCCATTCTCCTCAAGATTAGCCACAATTTGTTTTAATTCACACAATCAAATACTTTTGTATAGTCAATGAAATAGACATTCCTCTGGTACTTTCTGCTTTTGGCCAAGATCCATATAATTTTGGCTGTGATGTCTCTAGTGCCATGGCCTCTTCTAAACCCAGGCTCCACATCTGGCAGTTCTCTATTGGTGTACTGTTTTAGTCTTTTTTGGATTCTCTTCAGCAGGATCTTGCTTGCATGTGATATTAGTGATACTGTTTGATAATTTCCACACTCTGTTGGGTCACCAATTTTTGGGAATGAGAATAAATACAGATCTTTTCCAGTCAGTTGGCCAGATTTCTTGACATAACCTGGTGAGAACATGTAGGCCAGAATCTGTTTGCTGAAATATGTCAATTTCTATGCCTTCAATTCTTGGGGCCTTGATTTTTGCCAATTCCTTGAGAGCAACTTGAACTTCTTCTTTCATCATCATCACCTCTTGATTATATGTTGTTTCATGAAACAACATCGGCTTCTGTGTCAGCAAATTCTTTTTGATATAGTGCCTCTGTTTACTTCTTCCACCTTCTTTTGATGCTTTCTGGATGGCCGAGTGGTAGGAAACTGCACTGAAATCCCAAAAGCATGCGGTTCAATTCCACCAGCAGTGCCATTATCTGCCTTTGAATACCCGCTGGAGGGTCAGCCATGGGTTGGTTCTGACTCGATGGTACTTAACAAGAACAACAACATTCTTAAAGAGTAAATTTGGCAAAACAAACCCTTTGCCATCAACTGAATTCTGATATAGGATGGATTTCTGGGAGAAGAATGCTTATATTTATCCTGCAGAACAGCTGGTAGATTCAAATTATTGCGTTTTTTATTAACAGTCCAATAGACAACATATTACACCACCAAAGCATCTGAAAAATCAGTCATTAAAAACACTCTTGAGCATTTTTCCATTCTGACATACATGGGATTAGCATGATTCAGAATTTAAATGACAGCAGCAGATTGCTTCTTTCAAGAAATCAACTACTGATTGGAGGAGGAAATTAGAGTTTCTCTTTTTCCTCTGCTGTGTGCTCCTTTTAACAGGAGGGCTCCCCCTCTCCTTAAAGTACCCACTAGAACAATGTTCTGAGTCTAAAACTTGAACCAACCTGCAGTTTCAATAGAGGGAAGACCCCAAGTGGAATCCAATGAGAGTGAGCCTTAATTGAATGTTTACTGCAAGCCAGCAATTTGCTGGTTACAGGGAAACCAATTTGGCATCCATAAATACAAGGAAAAACATAGTTCCAATCACAGCTCTTTAAAAATGGAATGAGAGGTCTGTGGAGGAAGCGAGCTACCTGTTACTTGCCATGGTCCTGTGGTGACTGAGCACACTGGGGTAGAGAATTTCTGCTTCCCTAAGAGGTTAGCTAGAGACAAGTACGACTTCTCTTGACTTTTAAGCTTCTATGATTTTGTTATGGGTTTCTAACCCTGAAATGCAGTTTACATTTCAAAATGCTGTACTTAATTAGTTGTTTTTCTAAATTCCTTCTGAAGAAAATCAGCTTCATACAGTGATAATTAGTTTAGCGGTAGAAACAATGACAGTGTCTGCAACATGCATATTTCTGTGTATGTTGCAAGGACAGAAGAAAGACTGTTATTATTCCTACACTGTTTTCCAGAAATGAAATGTTTCAGGATTCCTTTGAGGATGTCCCAGTAACTTAACCAGGTTAACAAATAACATGCAAGTGAAAATCCTTGTTAAGAGGGCATTCTGAAAGATGCTGGAGCCAGATTAACCAATCTTTGGACAATAGGACATGGGTTTCTTATGAATTGACTTTCTTTCAATTGGTGAGAACCCACAACACAAGATCACATTCAAGGCATCAAACACTGGCTTTTCAAAAATCACTCTTGGTCCTTCTGGCAATGCTGCCTCTGCTGTAGACACACAGGCTGGGAGATCAGGAGGACTGAATGCTGTGTGTAGTGCTGTACAGTAGAGGTGTGACTAGAATACAGCAGGTATGTCCATATTTCCGGGACAAACATCTACCAACTATGGAGGTTTCCACTGCCACATGCGAGAGCTCATCCAGTAAGTAAAAGCCAACACTTTTGTATAGAAAGCCTCCGTGGCTTAAGTCCTGCTGGCTGAGCAGTGCAGTGGGCTGCTAAGTGGAAGGTTTTTGCTCTGAACCACTCAGCTGCTCCAAGGGAGGAAGATAAGGCAGTCTGCTTCTGTGAAGATTTACGGCCTCGGAACTCAATGTTGTTGTTATTGTTAGGTGCCGTCAAGTCAACCATGTGTCATAGCAACCATACAGACAGCATATCTGAGTCCTGCCCTATCCTGTGCCATCCTCACCATCCCTGATACACTTGGGCCCATTGTCCCAGTCACTGCCTCCATTTCATTAAAGGTCCTCCTCTCTTTTGCTAATTAACCATCTCTCTAAGCATGATGTTCTTTCTCAAGGATTGACCTCTCCTCACAGCATGACCAAAATGTGTGAGACAAAGTTTCACCATCCTTGCCTTTAAGGAGCACCCTGGCTGCACCTTCTCCAAGACTTATTTGTTGGGTTGGTTGGTTTTTTTGTTTTGTTTTATTTTGTTTTTCAATCCATGGGATATTTAGTACTCTTATACAATACCATAATTCAAAGGTATTGATTCTTCTTCTGTCATCTCTAATCATTGTCCAAGTTCCAGGTGCATAGGAAGTAACTGAAAAGAAAATGACTTGTATCAGGTGCACCTTAGTCTTTGAGCATACTTCATTGCTTTTTAGTACTCCCTGACAGCAGGTTTCTTCAATGTAACACACCTTTTGATGTCTTGATTGCTGTTGACAAGGGTGTTTATTGTGAGCCCAAGCAAGCTGAGATCATTAGCTACTTCAGTCTTCTCTCCATCTGTGAAAGCAGTTCTACTTTGTCCTATAGGTTCTCCTAAATTGGGATTGACTAGCTAGTAATGAGCTTGCGTTTGGAGGGATCAAGGCAGACGTGTCATGTTACTCTGCTGAATACAGAAAGAGAACAAACAGGGGGGAAATGACTTTGAGCACATCAAAGAACAATTTTCATCAGTGAGAGTAAAGAAGGGTGCAGTTGTAACTTTATGTAGTGCCATAATATGCAAAGTAAAATATTAATGAGCTTGACTTAAACTGTTGAACTGATATCATGGCAAAGTTATCTAGAAGATGGGTGTCAGACATTCGGACAGAGGTGCAACTTCTGTGGTTGCCATAGGCGCTACTTCTACAGATACACATCTGGTGTGCAGAGTACTCAGGGCGGTGACTTCTCTGTAAACTCTCTTTTATTGCCTTCAAGTTGGAACCAACTCTGAGCTGACCCTGTGGAGTGTTTTCAGAGGCTGTAAATTGCATGGAAGGAAGTTGTCCGTCTTTTTCTCCAGGAGCTGCTGATGGATTAGAACTGCCAGAGAGGTGACACTTTCGGGCTAACAGAGTAATTCACTATGGACTACGCCACCTTCTCAATATATTAGGACTTAACTTAGCTGCAACTATCAAAACATGACTGCAGTGGCTCAGCAAGCAGATTTTTTTTTCTTTCTTTCTCCCAAAGTCTTGAACTAGGAAATAGTGTCTAGATAGGCACGTATGTGAAGCAATTATCAAGGATCTAACCTCTGTCTCAGAGCTCTGGTGGTGTAGCCCCAGGGAATTGTGCTCCTAACCCAAACATGGTGCTACTCTGGCAGTTCAAATCCACCAGCAGCTCCACAGGAGAAAGGCAATCTCCTTCTGTGTTATTTACAGCCTCAGAAAACCCAATGGAGGGTCAGCAATGAATGGATTCTGACTTGACAGCAATGAAGAAAAAAAAAAGTCTTTCAATCCCAGATTTTTCAACTTAGTTGTTAGGTACCTTCTCTTCGACTGCAGCTCCCAGTGACCCTGTGAACAGTAGATCTGAACCTTGCCCTATACTGCATCATCCTTGCCATCTCTGCCATGCTCAAGCCCACTGTTGTAGTCACTGTACCAATTCACTCCTGGAGGGTCTTCCTCTCTTTCGTGGGCCCTCTATTTACACCAACATGATATCTTTTCCAAGGATTATCTCCTAACAACACACCCAAAGTACGTGAGACAGTTTCACCATCCTTGCCTCTAAGGAGCACTCTGACTGCACTTCCTCCAAGACAGATTTGTTTGTTCTTTTGGCAGCCCGTGGCATATTGAATACTCTTAGTCAATACCACAATCCTAACTTTCGTCTGTAGCTTTAAAGTCAGCCAACTTTGATCTGCTGCCTTTACTTGTCAGGTCCAAGATGGCTGCCTCACCTCAGGTCTTCTCTAGCATCCTGGACAGGAAGGAGGAGGAAGTGATGTAGAGGAAAGGGTAGTGCCTAATCCAGTAAAAACTTTCCAGGAAATTCCAGTTTTCCTAAATGTATATATCATTGGCTTAAAATGTGTCACATGCTTAACTCTTGCTATGGAGAGATTGTTGTTGTTATTGGTAAGTGCTGTCGAGTCGTAGGCAACTCATAGCAACCCTATGAACAAAAGACCTGAACACTTGGGTGTCTCTCATCCTTTCTCCAGGTTCATAGGGTTTCCGGAGGCAAGCTATTATGGAAGTGGATGCCACTCCTGCTTCCAAGCTTATTTTAATCAGGGAGCTCCACCAAACACTGTCCACCATGGTTAACCATTATCTCATTTGACACATCAGTGTGACAGTGTTTAGCATCACAGCAGCCACAAGTTACCTCTGTACAGCAAATGGACAGACCAGTGCCATACCACTTAGAAGAATGTTTGACCAAAAACAATTAAAACCAGGCCCGATGCATGAGCTCTATCATTCCACATTCCTCCATAATCAAGCCTTCTCATTGGCTCTTACCACCCAAAAATGCCCATCTGGGAGGATTCTGCTGCTTTCTCAATCTCCTCCTGGTCTGATGCCACATGTTTCTTCATATAGTCTAACTTCTTGAATGACTTGTTCGGCATTGAGACTGAATACACTTGAGGAAAGGATACAGTGCTAAGGCACATCTTCCTCTGCCTTTTCTCTCAATGACAAAGGTTAAGATTTGGTACAATATTTAGTTGGGTTTTCAAGGGAATATGCAATGGATTAAAATCAAGAGAGATGTGTGATAGAGAGATTAGAAAATACAGTTTTTGTCAGGGCTCATTGCTACCCCAATAAAACCTGCTTTTATTAGTAGGGAAAAGGAAACATTAGGAAGCTCTGGGGGTGCAGTCCACAGGGCATTGAGCTGCTAATCCAAAGGTCATGGCGCAGTGCAAAACCACTAGCTGCAGCTCCACAAAAAGACGGAACAACCTCCGTGTGATCTACCTTAGAAACCCAATGTGGGGTCAGCAATGAGTGAGGGAGAGGAGAATGAAGTATTGAATAGGTAACTAGTGGGGTCCGTCATGGATTGTTTGTCTCATGCTCTGGACAAGGAGGACTTTTCTGGCCTCAAAGGTACCCAGTGTGGACTCGGAGCTGTGGGAGAGACCTCAGCCTGAAGGACTCTCTAATAATCTTGTCCTTATACCCCTTCTCTTCCCAGTCTTTATTCCTCTGACATAAAATACTGAAATCTCCCTGCCTTTTAGCTGTAAACCACAGTTGTTCCACTTGTAAGTTTAGTGTCCTCCTGGGGCTCCATGGAGACCAGCGACATCACGCTTGAATGCACTCTGGTGCCATGCTGGAGAAAGTACAACACCCACAGTCGTGTTGTGACTTCTTTCCCACGTGTCCACCCCTCACCCCCCCCCCCACCCCCGGTCTCAGACTCCTCTTCTTTGGTCTTGTTGTCTGCTACACTTCACAGATAACAAACAGCACTCCCGTTTGGACAATGAACACCTTGAGATTTGTTTCAGCCAAAAAGGAAGTCCTACAAACAAAGGTTTATGGCGCTCCTGACATACTCCAGGGATTCTTGTCTGGCAGGACTCAGGGGGAACAACTGCAAACAGAATGCCAACACTTTAGCATTGTCAGAGACAAAAAGCATCTGATCCAGCCTTCTCCTGTTGCTGTGTCTACAAGGACCCAGAGACTAGCGAGCACAAATGCTTCACTGAAGGGCCGTGGATGGCAGAGCTGTAGGGTCAAAACTGGGGGGAGGAAAATGCAAGAGAGTGGGGTCCTTTCTTGCCTTCTGCCTGTGCCTGCATTGCATTCTTTTATTTAAACACCTGTGCATATGGGAAATTTCAAATGCCATAGATAATTAAGACAATAGTTACACGAGGTGGTGGGCATAATTGTTGCCAGACCCATTCCTGGCTCTGCCAGCCTTTTGTTTGCAATGCTTGTCTATTCTTTCATTCACTTACATGTGAAATAAAAGCAGTAGTAACATGCCTCGTATGGTTGTGGGGAGGAGGGATTGGAATTAACCCTTGGAACGGCACCCAGTACGTAGTGGTACAGAGCGCTTGCTATGCTTTAAACTAGTTATTTCCTCTCCTCAGCAGGTTCAAGGTCTTTTAACTTTACACCAACAGTTGAGGAGTATCTTGAAGAAGCACTTTGGAAGGCCAAATTAGGCTTAATCTTCAGCACCTAGGAATCTTTTCATATCACAAAATAATAAGGTTACTCTCTCTCTGTGTCACACACACACACACACACACACACACACACACACACACTCCCCTGAAGAAAAAGAAAGGTCAGTTTGGCACAGAATACATAAGCTGTGATAAGAAGCATTTTCCTGATTTGCTTTCATGAACAGCCCAAGCCTTTTCTGCCTACGTTTCCCCATGCTTGCATGCATTATTTCTTTTCCATAGATGGGATGCATACCACATACCAGCTCTTAGTACCTATTTAATATGTGGGCCTCCCCATACAAGGCTCAACTAACACCACACACACACACACACACACACACACACACACACACAGAGGATCGTTGTGCTCAATCCATTTCCAAGGGATGATTTAATTTGCCAGTTCTTTAATTTTTCTAAACAGCGTTAGTAGGGCTGTTGGCCATATTTCAACATTATCTTCATCTTGTTTGGAACTCAAATGGCATGAAAAATTTCCCCCCACTTCCTTACCGCTCTCCCAAGGGTCATTTCCCTCTCTGTTTTTTCTGCCCTCCCTGCCCTCTGACCCTGCCCAGCTCTGCTGTTTCCAGAGAATGCTGAATCTAATTACTGTCTGAGTGGCTATATAAGTGAATTATGCAGGCAAGAGGATGTTGGAAACTTTGAGGAAGGTGCATTCCTTAGGCAAAACCTAGTTTTGAACGACAGAGAAAACGAGGCACACACGTGGAAGGCAGGGATTTTAGGAATGCATGTACATTCAAAAAAATGTCTTTTGCCTGATGAGAAAGCACTATCTCAGGAACATCTCTCTCCTTTCCCCCACATTCTCTGAGGAATCGGGGTAAGGGGCCCAAAAGCAAAACCCCAGGCCCATAACTGGTAAATGGATTCTGACTCCCAGCAACCCCATTCTGAGCCCCAGAGGGTTTTTTTGGTTTTGAATTTTTTATAGAAACAGATCACCAGGGCTTGCTTCTGTGGCGCTGCGGTGTATGTTCACACTGCCAACCTCTCCATCCAAGAGTAGCTAAGCACAGACTGTTTATGCTACTCAGGAACCTGCAGATGGTCCCAATTCACCACCGTCTTAAAGGGCCCCAGGCCCACCAGACAGCAGCAGCCTCTGCTCCACCCTCCTCCCTCCTTTTTCAAGCCCATTCACAGCCATCTGTGGGCAGGATGCCCTCAGATAAGGAGCCCAGCTGGGACAAATGGCTGAGCACTGGGTTGCTACCTGAAATCCTGGCTTCCTGGAAGAAAGAGCTGACCTCCTTTTAAGATTATTGCTGGGAAAGCCCTTTGGGGCAGTTCTGCTCCGGCCTCATGGGATCACTGTGAGTTGGAATCTATGGCATCTGACAACAAACACAACATGTCTGATTCCTGCAATGACTCTCCCTTCCTGCGCGCTACGCTATATTCTCAAACCCTCCAAGGTGCCAGGCATGCCACAGGGAGGGGGCCGGAGAGAGTGCTGGAGTTCTCCGCCAGAGGATACTGTGGAGAGCCCAAGGCAGAAATGGTCCCTATGCCCCATGTTTCCATGGAAACATAGGAGGAGTGATGACAGCCAGCACAGCCACACCATCTGCTCGGGACCTGGTGAATGATGGAAGAAAACAGAAAAAGAAAGGCACTTTGGCTCCTAGACTAGAGGCATTCTGGGATACCTGTGGTACCAGAAAGGTCTTGGACACTCCAGAACTTCTGGTTGAACTTTACATCTATCCCAACCTGGAACTCAATGTAGCAGCACATGACTGGCAAACAGGTTTAGAGGGTTAATCATGCAAACCCTAGATACTGTTACAAATGCCCAAGAATGCTCTGGAAGATGCAGCAGAGAGAGACGTGTGTCTGCAGCTTTGCTGCAACAGCAGAGAAGGATGTTGCTCACACAAAGCTGGAGGAGATGGGGTAGGGGCAGTGAAGGTTTTATGGGGCTCACATCACCTTCCAGCAAGACCACCTGCAGAGCTGGCTTTTGGCTCTGCATATTTTTCTGGGCAATTGGTGGGATTATAAAGAGAGAAAAAAATCCCACCTGGTTGCAAAAGGGACCCCTGGGTTCTGTCCTCAGAATAAGGCATTCATGAAGGAAGTCATGCAAGGTTCCTATTCATATTTAAAAGGAGACCTCCTTTGCTGAATTCTCCACTGTTTAGGCTTCTTGCTCCTGCTGGTAGAATGTGAAATGGGGCCCTTGCTAAGCACACCCCTGAAGCCTCTTTGCCCGGATTGAGCAGATTCATTTCATAGCCCTGTTCTTTCATGTACAGAGCTCTGGTGATAACCCCAAAGGTTTCACATCTTTCAGGTGGTTTGGGTCCACCAGAGGCCCCACTCTGTGAGTGGGAACCTACTTGACGGCTGTGAGATTGAGTTTGTTCTGAGTTCTTTCATATATTTGACCTAATTAAATCAACTTGAACTAGGAATTAGAACTGCCACTCCAATAGTTGCCTCTTGCAAGCTGCCTTTGCAAGACCAAGGTATTTTATCCCAGCTCTCCCCAGTGACTTCTTTCTCAGGAGAAACTCCACTTCTGCTCACATTATCTTTTATATGCACAAAGTCTGTATCAGCCTCACAGAGATCACTAATTTTTTTTTCTTCTGGCAGCCCTGACTACTTTTTATTATAAAATTTCTGACATCGTGCATTAAAGTCTACATCCCCATTTCCTTGACTTCTGCTTTGCATTAAGAATTTAGAGTTCAATGACTAGACCAAGAATTTCTTTTGGTAGGTGTACCTGACTTGAGGGCATATAACAACACCACCACCCAAGAGTTGGAGGATAATGAGAACGTATTAATAAATGAGATAAGTAATAATAATAAAAAACCCTCTCTTCATAAGCGCCTTCATTAACTGTCCCATATTTTAAGAAAAACTACTCATTTAGATTTATGTCCATGACGTAGCAGTAAATACAGAACCATAAACTATTATTTGGGTTTCCTCAAAAAAACCCCTTCTCCCCAAATGGACCCTTGTCCACAAAAGCAGATGCTCAGAATCAAAGCTTTGAGAATGCTGCCCCCATGTCAAAGGCCGCAAACAGAAAACAACAGCTATTCCCGAGGACACGTTTTAAAATATGCACAGTGAAATTGCTTTAGGCATAAATATACTCATTTGTTAATAGCCACCATGGTGTTTAAATTCAAATATATGTCTATCCACGCGGGCAGTAATGGAGAGGCCCTTTTATGAGGAAACTGCTCCGTCAGCTGTCTACCCATCAGCGCCTCTTCTCTTTCCTTTTCTGGGTCCATCTATTCATCTCCTGCCTGGGTGGTAAGGGTGAATCAAGTCTAGTATGAGCATTGGCACAGTTCTGTTTGTTCTCCAGCTGCCCTCCTTTGTATAAACAGAGGTGGTAGGGAAGGAAGGAGAATCGGATCCCTGTTAGGGTTAGGGAGTCTCCTTCCTCGAGAAGCTTCCTGGCTGCAGCCTGAGAGAACACCAGAGCAGGACACGTTTTCCCCGTAGGCACTGGAACTCTCTGTTCTTCCAGAGAGGGGCTGTTCCTGTCCCTCTCCTCCACCCTCCACCCCCCATCCTTTGTTCCTGGGAATGCTATCTTCTGTCTCAGACATCTCACTTTTGCCAGAGCAAACATTAGCAAGGCTTATGCTAACGATATCTGATGAGACTAGATTCCCACCCTCTTCCTTTTCTCTCTAGGTCTAGGATTGAGAAGCCAGTCTTTCTTCCCTGTACTTCCTCCTCTGTCACCATTCTCTTTGTTCTTTTAAAGCTTTCTTACTTTCTTCAATTAGTGAGCAAGATTTTAAAAGGGGCTGGGGGTTGGTGCCTTGCAAGATAACAATCACGTTTTCTCAGACTATATTCATATTCACTTTGCCTTAATTTATCATTGTGAAGGCATAGGGTCCTTGAACATTTAAAAAAATTTTATTTTATTAATTTTAATGAACATTTACAGAGATTTTGGACTTCCATTCATTCATTGTTGCACTTTTCTCCCTGTCCTCCCCGCCCTCTAGTTGAACATTTTTTAAATCCAACCTCAGTTTCTTCTGTTAAATATACAGATTTTGGGTTGCTAATCCTTGGTTGGCACATAGGGTTAAGTGAGGCTTCGTCTAACATATTTTGGGCATGTAGAGGGACATCATGCTTGGGAGGGTGGAGAGACAGGGCAGGAGGGGAAGGCCCTCTATGAGGTGGATTGATTCAGTGACTGGGGCAATGGGGATGGGTGTGTCAGAGGCAGTGTGATTGGCACAGGACAGAGCAGAGTTTAGGGCTGTTGCACATTGGGTCGCTATGAGTTGCAAGCGACTCGATGGCACATAACAACAATCCTTGGTTGGCACATAGGGTTAAGTGCTCAACTACTAGCTGAATAGTTGAAGATTCAAAGCTACCTAGAAGGGTCTTCTAAGACAGGTCTGAGAGCTACTTTCCAAAGGTAAAACCCTCCGCGGTGCAGTTCTACTCTGCATATGGTAGGCATGGAGTCAGACCCCATTCAACTGGCAGCTATATATGAGCAACAATACTCAGTGGCTGGCAAGCCAAGAACAGTGGCCCCTAGGCCTGAACAGGGGACCTTGGAGAGGTCTTGAGAGTTCTACTATACAATCTAACTATTTGGTGGCCCCAGATAGTGGTAGTTGTCAGAGGTGAAAGAAAAGTCCTCCTTCAAAGCAGAGAGTTGGAGATTTGGTGCAAGACGGGACTGAACTGTATTATTTTATCTGGTACTATTTATTCTGTGCAACTCTCTTCAGGAATTGTCTGGTATCCTCAGCTCCCAGAGTTGGGAGCCAGAGGGGAGGAGAGTCAGGGGACTGAAGAGTTCTAAGTCAGCAGTGGAAAAAAGAGCGAAGGCCATGATGATAGTCTTGAGCTTCTTGTTGTTTCTGGATGCCACTGAATTGACTGACTCATAGTGACTGTTAACAATAGATCTGAAACGTTCCCTACGCTGTGCCATCCTCAGCATCGCTGATTTGCTTGAGCCCATTGTTAGAGTCACTATGTCAATCCATCTTGGTGAGGGTTTTCTCTTTCATCCTCCACCTTTCCCAGCATGACATCTTTTACAAAGACTGGGCCCTCTTGACAACATGCCCAAAGCATGTGAGATGAAGTTTGATTACCTTACCTCTAAGAAGCATTCTAGTTATACTTCCTCTAAGACAGATTTGTTTGTTCTTTTGATAATCTATGGGATATTCAGTATTTTTCCCTGACACAACAATTTAAAGGCATTCATTCTTCTTCGGTCATCCTTATTTACAGTCCAAGTTTCAAATTGACAGAAAGCAATTGAAGATACTACAGCTTGGATCAGATGCACCTTAGTCTTTAAACTGATAGTTGTGCTCTTCAGCACTTTGGGAGGTCCCCTTGACAGCAGATTTTCCCATTGCAAATTTTTTTTTCAATTTCTTGACTGCTGCTACTATGGATGTTAATTGTGCATGCAAATAAGATGGAATTGTTGACATATTCAGTTTTTCCTCTGTCTAGCATGATGTTGCCTACTGGTCCAGAAGTGAGAATTTTTATCTTATTGATGTTGAGATGTCATCCATATTGAAGTCTGTAGTCTTTGATCTTCTGCAGCAAGTGCTTCAAGTCCTCTTCACTTTCAGCAAGCAAGGTAGTGTCATCTACATAATGCAGGTTGTTGATGTCTTCCTCCAATCATGATGCCACTGTCTTCTTCTCCATATAGTCCAGTTCCTCAAATGATTTGCTGAGCATGCAGACACACACCGTTCCTAATTTTATACCATGTAGTTTTCATGTTCTGTTTGAACAACAGCTTTTTGGCCTAAGTATAGGTTTCCCATAAGTATAATTAAATGTTCTAAGATCCTCATTCTTCTCAATGTTAGCCATAATTTGTTAAGATTCACACAGTCAAATGCCTTTGCATAGTCAATAAAACACAAATGAACGTTCATTTGGTATTCTCTGCTTTCAGTAAAGACCATCTGACAACAGCAATGATATTCCTGGTGCCACCGTCTCTTCTAAATCTGGTTTTCTTGACAGGCCTGTTGATGCACACTGTTCTAGCCATTTTTGAATAATCTTCAGCAAGATTTTACTTGCATGTGATATTGATTTTCTGATATTCTAGTATCCTTTCAGTCTTGAGCATGCCATGGGAACGGGCGGGAAGTTTGCAGTTTGTAGTAAAAGACCTCATGACCCCCATTCCTTATAAGAAAAAAAGAAAGGAGGTTGGTGTCCCTAGAACTGACAGCTGGCAGATGGTGAGACTCCAGTGTATGCCACACTGCAGCTTGAGAGCAGGACCTTCTGAAGTGGTTTTCCTATCCCTTTATTTCCACTTAACTGACTGACTCCAGATATATTAAAGAATTGCTTAGGGCACCGATGTGGGCTGCACAGTTAACACACAGCGCCTTCTGCTGCCAGGGAATTTCCCAGCACCCACTCTAGGTCTGTCCTCTCATCACCTCCCCGGGGAGCGTCTACTAGGGTTCAGTGAATGTGGTACCTAAAAAGAAGTGCGTGAGGAACGGAGGCCACTGGTGGGGTTGGGCGCCTGCCCGAGGTGGAAAGAGCGGTGCGCAGGGCCGGGCTGCTCTGAGCATCCCCCTCCACGCCGCCGCTGCCTCTTCTCCATTCTCTCGCGCTGGCCGGGCAGCCCCTCTACACCCCCGGCCTATCCCGGGCCCGGAAGCCGGCAGGGGTGAAGGGAGAGCGGCCGAGACGCAGAGCGGCCTGCGGGCGCCGCGGGACACGAGGGGCCGCGCGGG
>NW_006399812.1:1686038-1729120 GCF_000299155.1 Elephantulus edwardii | reverse complement strand
TCCGTCATGTGCATCCCTGCCGGCTTCCCGTCTTCCAGCCCCGCTTTCTTGTCCACTGCCCTCTGTGCTGCCAGCACCAACCCTGGGGCCGGTGGTCTGAGTAGCCCGAGGCAAAGCGCAGCCACATAGAGAAAAGGAACCGATGTCTGGAACGTGTCACTTGTGCCCGGGGATCCACCCCTCGGCCCCCTACTGCTTCACCTCCCTCCCCTTATAGTGCGCCCCTCCCTCTTCTCCAGACCAGCGGCCCTTTGGAGTTGGTGCTGCTGCGAAGTGCCTGCAGAGGATGCTCCAGCCTCCCGCCGGCCTGCGCTGGGTCTCGGCGGCTGCATCCTTTCAGTGTCAGCCGCCCACTTCCACCCGAGATGGAAAAGTGCACGCTCAGGGCAGGAGGCCAGGGCGGAACGCCCAGCGCTTCTCAGTGCGGGAATGCCAGGGCAGGGGAGAATCATTTCCTAGAGCTTCGCAATTCCCCTGGGGCCCTTTTCTTCACACCTCACCATAGTTGCTCTCCTTCGTGCCGCTTCACCCCACCCCGGAGTCCCGGTAGCTTCCCGCCGCGCCTTGGGGAGCGGCTGGACCGGCACCAGGGCTCTCGCTCAGGTTTCTCACTTTGGGGACCCGGAGCGGCTGTGGGCAGATCGCCACTAGAAGCAGTTTCATTCCAGTTGCAGTGTCTTAAAAACCCCATTGGCTGCGTCTTCATCCCTCTTATCTTCCTCCCACCCTCCGCTCAGTCTCTCCTAAAATGTTGCCAACCAGCCCTGTTCAGGTGGTAACATTACTGCCTGCGTATTCCTCGTGGAACTTGTGTTATGTTTAATATTTACGCGGAGGAACATCTGGAACAAGCATATTAGCTGCACTCTGTTCTACCTCATAATCACTTATTTGTAGAATTGAGCGTTTGTTTTGTTTTTGTGTTTTGTGGTTGTTGTTTTTTTAAAATTTGGGGTTCGTTTGTTTGCTTTCATTCAGTGAGTTCACGTGTCTAAAGTTGTCAGTGGAGTGCACGTGAATATGCCATGGATAATTATGCAGCTAAACTGCCTTACGATTTATAGACCGTGATAGCTGGTTTGTGAATCTGTGGTTCTTTTAAGTGATTTAGGTATCGTGTGACTTTTAGTTTTCTAAAGACAGGTATAAATGAAATGAAATGAAAGCTAGCGCATTCTAAAACCAAGGCTGAGTTAAGTACAGTTGGCCTGTGCACAATGCTGGCGCCTATAAAACATACAAGGATGGGTCCTAATGTAATAAAACTTTTATATATTGCACTGGAAACTTCAAAGAGCAAGTGTGGAAAGAGTATGAAACACGTTATTACTCTATAAAAGTTGCTAATTACTGTGTTGCTGCTCCTGGGGTTCTTTCAGCCTTTCATTTACAGATACCTGTTATTTTACAGGTTTACACTTAGAAATGTTGTTTTCTGGCCCAAGTTCAAAAGACTTCCAGATAGGAGCTATATTTTAAAAATGACTTTTGCTTTTAAGAGGCATTTCTTTTGAGTCGAAGGGAAGAAGTTAATTGTTTGGGGGTTATTTCTGTACTGTGTTATCTGCCTGCTGACTCCTGTCGAAACCCCGTCTTGATTTGCAGTATTGTTGGGAGACTCTCAGCCTGGATTGTTGCTGCTCACGGAATAGGTGGAATAGGTGCTGAGCTCGGTTCCACTATGCATCCATTGAGTTCCCTGCACAGCCCCTCAAGAAATGTCAAGAAATTGTTAGGTTGAGTTGGACAGTCCAGTTAGGATTTTTAAAAGTGAACATTGGCATTATTTGGGGGTGGGGGGAAGTGGCAGTACCTACACTCTGCGCTTAGATTTTAATTAATGCCTTGATTTATTTTTGGCCTGTGAGGGAGTGCAGGCATTCTTGATTACAGCGTTGTAGGACCGTTTGTCATGATGAGGGGAGTGTTCCTCATTTAGCAGATGTGTAATTTACATTTTGTAAGTGTGCATATTTCTGATAAGTTAAAAGACAAGCCAGTCAGTTCCTCTGTGTGTGTGTTTCTAACACAGGTCTTTTCTCTCCTGTTTAAATTGATTAGGTTTGTTTGAGGATTTTTTTCCCAAGTGAGTTTTATAGCCGTTTTTAAGTTTGTACATTTTTAAGTTTAACTTTTGTTCAAGTTTAACTTTCTAATATTACAGATGATATAAAACAATTGCATTTTGAGGGCTTTCTCAGTGTCTTATGCTTTCATGTTTGTTGTTTCCTTATTTAAATGTAATAATGCTGGAAGTGTAAGTTTCAGTATTCCCATTTTATAGGAGGAATTGCAAGGTTTGAATTGTTAATGGCTTTTCTGAGGCAATAAAATAAACGACAGAAGCACTTTCTAAAACTTGAATGCTTATCATTTTCTCAGATACTGTTCAAAGTACGTAACATGTTTTAACTCATTTAATGTTTTCTATAACCTTATGAAACAAGAACTATTACTATTCTCATTTTAGATATCGGGAAGTTGAGGGTCAGAGAGGTCAGGGAATCTGCCTCGGGTCATATGTCTAGAAGGAGAGGAGCCAGGCTCCAACTCAAGTTTGCTTGAAAACCTAGGTTTCTGGTTTCAAATTCAGTTCATTTTCTAGAGGCCTGCAGATGCCTCTCTGTTTATGAGCATAGGTCTGAAATTACTGAGCCAGACCTTCATGAGCTGCAAGTTAAGTTTCTGTTACAATATCAAAATACTCAAAGGTCAGAGGCCTAAACTTGCTCTGATCAAAAGTTTTAAATGTGAAAACAAAATAGTGTGATTTAAGAAATAATGGGGGAAAAAAGAAATAATGGCTGCTCCATATGCTTCAACTGAAACAAACTTTTGAGGAGTTACAGATTAATGGCAAAAGAGAATTATATTTTAATTCTTACAGACAGTTTCTGATTGGTGCACATCCCTTTCCAGTAAAATAAATTTCACTTATTAGTTGGGATTTGGCTTTGAAATGGAGCTAGTCTGTGCTAATGGGCATAGAAAATATACTCAAATAGATAATATTAAAGGAAAAACTCAGTGATGTCGATTATGATCTATGTGGACAATCAGTAATTCAAAAGAACCACCTCCTCTAAATCCTTGGACACCAGTTTGATTTTGAGGCTGATTATCAAGTTGGCTATTTCAACTTCTTCCAGCCATTCCTTGCAGTAAAGATAGATGAACTAATAAGTCACGTTTACTTCCGCTTCACATTTGTGAATTAAGCAGGTCTGGAGAACTGGAGAAAGTTGAGGGTGCTCTTTCTGCACCCAGCCCCATGCTGTATGTAGAGTGGATTCCTTGTGCATTGGTGGTGGTGGTTTTGTGCCTTCCAGTCCATACTAACCCACAGCTGACCCTCCAGTGGGTTTTCAGACGCAGTAAATCATGTGGAAGGAGATTGCCCATTTTTTTCTCTTGTGGAGCAGATACTAGATTCAAACGGTGCACCTTTGAGTTGACAGTGCAGTTCCTTACCACTAAGCCACCACAAGGATGCCATAAATTGATCTTGGAACATATCAAGTGGAGCAGTACCTCTTCCAACTCTCCCAGCCTATCTGTCTCTACTCTTCTTCCAGCTCTCATTAGTCATTTGCTAGATACGTGAGACATTATTTGGAACCTTTAAAATGATGACAATCCTCTCTTAGTAGTCTAACCATTGCTATCATGTGTTTGCTTAAAAATAGTTGACCATCTCTTATGTATAAAAACCTTGCACTGACTGCTACAGATAGAAAAATGAGTAATACTTGAGTTGTATGCCCCATTACGTGTAGTAATGGGAACGAGAAAAGTACAGTAAAGAAGTTTTCAACACTGGTTACTCAGAAATGAGGAACACCAATATCTGAGATTGGGTGGGTGGTGGGGGAGGGAAAGAGGAGAAAAAATTAGCTTTAAAAAAAGGCTTCCTTATTTTTATCGTAGAGTACGCAAAGAGGGTTGCAGAGTGGATTATATTTGGGGGTAGGGGATGGGGTTTGGGGAGGTGCGGGGGGGATTGTGTTGTGTACCAATGAGGGAGTTTTTCTTTTGCTTTTCAAGGAGAGGAGCAAAGGGGGGGAGGGGGGAGGGGTTTGTGCAGGGAGAAGGGTGCAACAATGAATGAATGGAATTCCAGAATCTCTGTAGATGTTCATTGAAATGAAAAATAAACAAACTAAATTTTAAAAAAAGTTGGGATTTTAAAACTTTTATGTAAAAGAAACGAAATGTAAAAATAAATCTGCTTTCTCTCATAGTTTAACAAAAAAAAAAAAAAAAGGCTTCCATGGAAAGGTGGCCTTTGAACTAAACCTTGGAAGATGAATGGGATTTTTACACATGGGGGGTGTGTGTGAGTAAGGGTATTGAGAGGACATAGAGGCATCTTGGGCAAAGAAAGGACTTGAACAAAGGCTTTCATGGTGTCTCTGAAAGATCCTTTTATGAATCATGTTGGAATTACCTATTCCAAATATTTTAAAGGTACAGAACTTTGCAGTGATGAAATGAGAATCAGAAAATGTTTCCAATATGGGTGTAATCAAAATAGTACTTAATATCCTTTAAATATGATAGTATTTTAGTTATTGCTGCGTCTGTTGAAATGCAATAGTAAACATTCAGGTCCTCCACACTGTGCCCCAGAGCTTCACATAAGCTAGAATCCACTTACTTTTGCTAAAATAGGCATTCCACAGGACTTTATAATCTTTAAAATTGGAATGTTGAGGCTGTAAGTATTCACAAAGTGTTAGGTAAAACAGTTGCTTTCAGATGTGTTAGACCATCATCCATGGTAACATACATTTGTTGTTTAGACCTGCCTTTGTGCAAAGACTTAAATACATAACTGAAAGTTTTATAACAGAACTTTACTGTGTGATATACTTTGATTTCCACCCCCGCCCCTTAGTTTTCATCCCATCCATGGGTAAAAACTATGTTTTTGGGAGTGGATGTGTGTGCTGTAAGGGATACTAAAGAGAGCAAGGCTTTGCTGGAAACTTACAGGAGAATAAGCCATGCTCATAAATAACCGCCATACAAAGCCAGCTCACAGGGGCATGGACACATCCTGTTGTGAGATTAAGAGATCTTGTGGCAGCATGGCATTTGAAATAGATCCCAGATGAGCAGAATTGTAAAAGGAATTAAAGAGAGGACATTCTTTGAGGCAACTGTGAATAGAAATATGGAAGGAATAAAGCTACTGACTGAAGATGGACGTCAGACTTGCAGGTGAGGGGGGTGTGGAGCAGAGCGATGGACAGCTTAGTCTCCACTTGGATATGTATAGCAGTGCTGACCGCCAGGCTTGCTCCTCTTCAAATCAGCAATCCCTGGGACAGCTAGGGCCATGACTTGGTCCTGGTTGGATTGACATCTTTCATAGTCTTGAACAAGTGACTTGACCATTATTTTCCAGCGCCAGTAAAACAAACATCTTGGGGGCATAGCATTATCCCTCTGTCAGCCCTTTTGAGTCATTCGTGGTAGTGTTAATGGTTAACTGAGAAGTTGGCTGTTTTTTCCACCTCACAAGCATGATTGGAAGTCTTCTGAAACATCAGTTGAGCACAGTTGAATCATAGTTCAACTCTGACACACAGAGTTACAGTGATTCAGAACCAATGGTAGATGTTAATGGGTCAGACAGACCTCTTCTTGGTCAAAACACAATGAATGGTCAGGAGGAGAGACAAATAGCCCCACATTTGTTCAAAGCAGAGGCGTTTTGGAGAGTTGGTATCCCTAACTCTGATGATGTGCACTCTGTCATCTTGGCATTGCTCACTCTCATTGGCTAAACAGTCTGAAGTCTTGGTGGCAGCAGCTTTCATGGGTTGTTTCCCCAGAACGTGGAAAAAAAATCCTTGGGGAGATTGTCAAGTTGAAAATATTTCAGAGAAGAGTGGAGCCCAAGGATCGGAACTGTTGGCTGCTCAGTAGTGAAAGCGCTTCTGGCCAACCTGGTGGTAATGATGCTGAGGGCAGGGAGCTATGGCTGATTAATCCATGTGTTAGAAGCATAGGGCCTGGGGCAGTGTGTGGAATGTTTTGGAGAAAGTGGGCGGAGAAGTCAGGTTAATTGAGGGCACAGAGTTGAGGAATCAAGTTAGGGTAAAGGTGAGAGGCTGCCCGGAAGAGGAAGATTCACAGTTGTAGGTGCAGATGAGTTTTAATTAACTTGCTTGATGACGCTAATGAGTATTTTGTGTGGGGAAATGATACCTTCCTGTGTTCCAGATTCCCCTGTGAAAATGTAGGAGGGTTATAAAATACTAAGAAACTATTTTAGGAGAATGTCCCTGAGAACCAGGATGGGCCTGATCAATTTATGTAGCAACTTGAAGGAGGCATAATATGGATGAAAATATTAGTCAAAGTAAGCCCCATCAGGAAAAAAAAAAAAATCTCAGAATAGAATGCAAAACTTTTTGTTTGTGAATGGATTTTTTTTTACCTAAAATCAATTTATCTTTCAATTTCCTTTATCATGGGAATTAAACCTTGCTAAAACAAGGCCCACAATAGATGACTTTAATAACATTTAATGGTAACATAATGTTTCCTTGTTTTATTTCAAAGTGAAACCTATAAAATTTATTTTCAGTGTTGGCCATTCTCGTTTGTCTGTGAATTTAATTGAAGTTTTTCCATTCAGCTGGCTCCAACCCAGGACTTCGAATATGTTCCTTTCTTTTGGAATCCCTGCCTGGAGTGTGCATTTCCATCCCAGACAGACTGAATCAGAAGCTAAGTCTTAACAAGATCTCCAGGTGATTGTTCTAGATCCCCAAGTGAGCCTCGTTAAATTTAGATTCTGTTAAACTGTAGATTTTAAGCCCTTTTCCAACCTTACTTTCTGTTTGGCCCTGGGCGGCTCCCAATTTTTCCTCATTTCCCATTCTCAGTCCTCGTTTAATCACTTGCAAAATGACAGCACTTATATTGGCCTACCTCATAAAGTTGCGATGTTAAGTAATAAAAATGTCAGTTGCTCAGAGGATGCCAAATGTAGTTTTTATACTCTTTACCTCCTTAAAACCTTCTCTTCATAAACAAGGGGACAGAAAGGCCATGAAGGGTCAGACCATTGTCCTCTCCAGTGCAGGGTCTGTCTCGCCTTGGGACCCAGGATGCTCTTACGTAGAACAGGTTTTTCTTCCTTGTTCATCACAGTCTAGTGCACGGATGATCCTTCCTTAGGGTTGTATTACTAATATGTAGGTGCAGTCACCATTACATAAGCATTGATGTTTCCCTGAGAATGTATTGCATTTTCAGTCATTATATCCAGTGACTTCATTGGACAATGGTTTATCTTATTAAAATATGTCAGTCTAATAAAACTTTAGTTTCAGTAGAAACAGAAATACAGAGACCACTGTAAAAAGAAACTATAACATTTAAGAAAGCAAGTGTGTTGAGTTTCCCAGCATTTACACCTGGCGATTCAATGTAGACCTGGAGGGGTGTGGAGGATTCTCATTGAGAAAGAGGACTGATGTTGGCTGCTCCTAAGAGGCATGCGTACAATCATGGATCTACCAGTGGGATGTCACAAGGGCTCTGAATTGAAATCTGTTTGATGGCAGGCAGCAGGATTGGTTTTGGAGGAGTCTGTAAGGACACTCTAGTGGTACACCAGGTAAGCGCTCGGCTGCTGGAAGATGGCTGTTTGAATCCACTTAGCCAGCTCTAAGGGAGAAAGACCTAGTTAGTGGTCTCTTGTAAAGAAAATTCTGTGAGAGTAGTTCCACTTTGTCACATGGGGTTACAGTAAGTTGAAAAACACAACTTGATGGCAGCAAGCAGCAGTAGAAGAAGGTTGTGGATGAAGAGTTCCTGGGTGGGACAAATGGTAAAATGCTAGGCTGGCTGTTCACTCAGAGGCCTCTCTGAGCATGAGATCATGATATTCCAAAACAGCAAAGCCAAATGAGAGCCCTGTGCTTCACGTGGGGTCCTGAGGTGTTGCGATCGACTTTGTAGTAGCTGGTTTGGTTTGCATTTTAGAAGTCATCTAGTATGGCACTTTGTGGAAAGAGATTCCCAGACCAGTGGCAGTGGCTTGCCTCTGAGATGCCTTCCAGCTCCCCAGTTCCATCCTATTAGAGGGAGCAGGCGGCAGAGGCAAGAAGCCACTAATTGTCCTCACCTGTGTGTTCCACCCCCTCCCCCCCTGCAATTTCTCCACTCACACATGGAGAAGGGAAGAGAGGGTACTTAAACGGCGTCCCATAATTTCTCCCCAGGAGGCTCATTGTTAGTGGAGGTAAACAACAGCGACTGTAATGGGGAGACCACTCCAGCACAGCAACTCCATTTACAGTTAGGTGCTTAACTTGATACTTGTATGGCTTGATTCTGAAAATGATTTTCTTTCTTTCTTTCTTCCTTCCTTCTTCTTTTTTTTTTAATGGGCAGGAAATTAGTTTTCAGAAATTCTCCAGAGGGCCGTAGTACAAGTCTGTTAGTCTTAGTTAAATTTTTCTTATCATACCTGTACTATTTACCTGAGTTATGAAGTGACAGAACACATTCTCTGTCAGTGTTCACAGATGTGTTAACTAGTTACCTGGCAGTTTTAATAGGAAAAGACATGTCTGTAGTAGGTCAACATCAGCTCTAGGAAATAATCCTGTTACTGTTTTTTAATTTTAAAAAAAAGTCTTTGTTTTTTGTAGTGGATGCATCTAGAGGTAGAAAAGGGCTGGGGGAATTTGAAAATACAAGTCAGTATAGCTGTCAGTCGGGCACATGCTTCTCAAACTTGAATGCACATTCAGTTCACTCAGGGATCTTCTTAAAATATAGATCTTAATTTAATAGATCCAGCTTAGAACTTTGATCCTGTATTTCTGACCAGCTCCCAAATAATACCATGGTTCATCCCTAGACCAAACTTTGCATTAAAATTCCTTTGAAAAGGAGCTCTGTCAAAATACTCTGTTCTTCTCTTGATTTGGGGGAAGCATTTGTATAATAACATTAAAGTTCCATAATGCCTGGAGGTTACACTTAGATGCAGCATGTATTTTATTTTTGCAAGTCTTTCAAAACCAATTCTGATGAGTGAGGGGGTGGTTAATTGTATTCTAGCAGGGATATAGTGGGGAAATAAACATAAAAACCTAAGTAAACAACATTTGTAATATATAGGCTAATCAGTTTTTACAGCTTTTCAATTTTAGTTAGTCCATCAAAGGCTGGGTTCTTCTGCTTTAGAAGTGAATGCCGAGAGTAGCTGGATAATCTTATATTTACTTCTGGATTTACTAGGATTCACCTACTACCTCTTGTAGTTGCCTGGCATGGAAAGCATCCCATTCTTTCCCTGCCTCGATATTTCTCTTGTTCAGAGCAAATTGGAGGATGGTGGTGGTAAGGGATCTTGATGATGCCATCGTTAAGCACTCAGCTGTTGACTGCATGCTAGTGGTTCAGATAAGGCCTTTGAACCTGTTCATCCAGGTCGAAGTTCTTGAGAATTTGCATTTCCATATTAGATATATCAAAATCAACATGTGTGTATATATAAACATTACTTGAATTACTTGGGAATCTTGTTAATATATAAATTCTGATTTCCTTACATTTGGGGTTGTTTTGTGCTTTTGGGTTGAGTATGATTCATAGTGACCCTGTAAACAGCAGATCTGAACCATCTCCTATTCTGCACCATCCTCATTATCTCTGATATCTTTGGGCCTGTTGTTATCTGGGAACGCTGGTGGCCTAGTGGTAAGGATCTAACTGAAGGCAAAGGGTTTGAATTCACCAGCTGCTCTGCAGGAGAAAGATGGACAGTCCCCTCCTGTGTGATTTGCTGCCTCTGAGCCCTTCCCCCTCACAAGCATCACCTGTGCGTCAGTTCTGAGTCCCGGTACTCAACAATAACATTGTTATCTAAGGTGGAAATGCAAATCCTCAGCACTTGATCCACAGAAATGAACTGGTTCAAAGCCTTGGTTCAAACTCACTACCTGCAATGTGGAGAAAGACGAGGCAGTTTGCTTCTGTAAAAATTCTAGTCTTGGGAATGCTAGTGAGCAGTTCCACTGTGTCTTCCAAGGGCTACTGTGAGCCAGAATTGACTCCATAGTGATGAGTGAAGGTAGCAGTGAGGGGTAGCTGTGAATTACCATGCAGCCCTGTGGCGAAATTCCTAGTGTCTTAGGAAAAAATCATACTTCAGACCCCAAGTAGAATTAGTGATGACACCCTGTATCCTAGCTCTTGTAACCATCTTCTCCCTCAGCTGTTGTCCTGGAGAACCCTGAGTCATGAGGTTGTCAACTTCAGCTGCAGCTTTAGTGTGTAATTTTGAATTCTGTTTTATTAGAAAATGCGCCAATAATACCACATGAATGCAGCACAGTTCATTTTTGAATGTATTGTGAAATTGGTAAATTGGTGGGGAATTTATTTATCTTCCTGATGAGGGCTTTTACACACACACACACACACACTCTCACACTCACACTCTTTCCATTATCTTAACCTCATCAACTGAAGGGGAGAGGCTAGCAAAGATAATGGTTGCTGGTGCTTATAAGAGAAAATCAGATTTCTTTTTTATCTATCTATCTTTTTTGTTCTATCTCTATCTTTATCTCTATCTCTCTGGTGGCCTAGTGGCAAGAAGCTACCCTTCAATCCCAAAGGTATGCAGTTCGAGCCACCTACTGCTCCATGGGAAAAGGATGGGCAGTCTCCTCCCATGAGATTAACTGCCTCTGAAAACCTGCTGGAGGGTCAGCTATGGGTCGGTTCCGACCTGACGGTACCCAACAACAAAAAATATATTTCAGAAAGCAGAATTGAGTTTGTAGCAATAGTGGAAACTAGGAAGCTTTGGTCACCTAGTTCATGAGGAGTTGTGCTCTCAGCCAAAAGGCAGGTGGTTCAAATCCACAGACTGCTCCACCATGGGAGAAAGATGAGCAGTGTCCTCCCACGTGATTTACAGCCTTTGAAAATGCACGGATTTGAGTGTGGAGGAATACTAAATTTAAATCCAGCTGCCGTGACAATATATGAAATGCCAGAAGTAGTAATGCTAGAAATGTGCTAACATTGGCCTCCCTTTTGGCAGGGAGGTGTTTCTTATTTGCGGTCCCTTCGTGGCATGAATATTTAAGTACATGACTACAAACTGAAAGGTTGGCAGTTCCAACCTTGCCTTACATGATGAGTCTAGTAGTCAACTTCTAAAAGATGATAGTTTTGAAAACACTGCTGGGTAGTTCTAATAATGGCTGCATCGATTAGCATGGGTTGACATTGACTCAACAACAACAGAGCTTTTAAATATATGCTTACAACAACAATGACAGCTCATTGCTAGCAAGTCAGAACCAACTCATAGCTGACCCTGTAGCAGATTTTCAGAGGCTGTAACTTGCATGAGAGGAGATTGCCCATCTTTCTCCCTCAGAACAGCTTAGTGGGTTGGCAGCACTCCTGAACCGCTAGGCCACCATAACTCCCTTATGTGTATGTGTTGTGTATTGTTGAGTCACAACCAACCCTAGCTGACTTTGCAGCAGATTTTCAGAGGCAGTAAATCACACAGGAGGAGATTGCCCACCTTCCTCCCTTGGAGCAGCAGGTGAATTTGAACCATGTGCCTTCAGGCTGGCAGTGCAGATCCTTACCACTTGACCACTGGGGCCATGATATTGCCATATCTATGATAATGGTGTCACTCTGGAGACTAAGGTGTGCCTGATACAGGCTATGGTCTTTGCAATCACTTGCTGTGTGTCAGAGAGCTGGACGATGAGTAGGGAGGATAGAAGGAGAATTGATGCCTTTGAGTTGTGGTGCTGGAGAAGAGTATTGAATATACCATGGACTGCCAAGAAAACAAACAGGTTCACCCTAGAGAGAGTTAAACCAGGCTGCTCCTTGGAGGCAAGGATTCTGAAGCTTTGTCTGACATATTTTGGACATGTTGCAAGGAGAGAACAATCCTTGGAGAAGGACATCATGCTTGGGAGGATGGAGGGACAGCGCAGGAGGGGAAGACCCTCGATAAGGTGGGTTGATTCAGTGACTGGGGTAATCAGGGTAGGTGTGTCAGAGACAGTGAGATTGGCACAGGATAGGGACTGTTGTCACTATGAGTCGCAGGCAACTTGATGGTACATAACAACAACATTAAAATTCATTATTTTATCTAAGTAATTAACCATTTCTTCTAAGAGGCACCATAACAGAGAACATTTCCTGAAAACAAACAAACCAAACCACCTCCCCTCCCATCAGTTTTGACTCATAGTGACCCTGTAGGCAGAGTAGAAGCCCCATCTGCTATCCTGAGACAGTAAGTCATGAGAGATGAAAGTTACCTCATGTTTCTCTCAAGAAGCAGCTGGTAGGTTTGAACCACTAGCCTTTCAGTTGACAGCCCAGTGCTTATCCTGTAACACTGTTGGAACTCTTAGTGTGGATGTAAGTCAGATCTATAGTAAGATAAGCAAGTTTTTTGTTTATTGCTTCAGTTTGTACTAGGACCATCAAATTAAAAATTTTCATTCACATTAAAAAGAAAAAATTTCCTGACTACCAATATATGCCACAAAAAAGAAGAATGTCAGAAAATTTAGACGTCTTATGATTGGTTGAGTGGTCATGGGGGCATCTCCCAGACTCATAGTTTGATATGTTGCATGCTAAGAAGAGGCTTAAGGATCAAAAAAGCAGCTGGAGATGGTCAGGTCAGTTCTGAACTTGGTTTCATTATTCAAGGTTTTGGCACGGGTCACCTGTCTTGGCTGAGGAACTAGGCAGTCGACATGGCCCTGCTTGCTCTTTTATACCAACCATGTTTGTGGCAAGGAGCCCACTGGTGTCATTTCTCAGAACTGCTGAGGTGGAAATTACTGTTGGAGGTTGAGGACGTCACCTCAGGCTGAGAGGCAGGTATCTTCATGGGCCAGAATCTGTTTTCGAAGATAGCAGCTTAGAATTTCCTGAAGAGAGCATGAAAGCTCTTCCTATCAGCCTTTCACTTCCTCCAGAAGGCCTACTATGTTGCTCCTGCCCATTACTGGTTCTGTAGCAGTGGTGGAAAGGAGCACTCACTTGACAATAGGGTTAAACTTCATTGGAAGAGCAAAATTAGGTGAGGTGTCAGGAATCCTGAGGGAATAGACTACAGCAGCATCAGAAAGGAGAAAACCACACCATGTCGTCCCTCTTTAGTGTTGGTGTAAAATCAAACTATATTGCAGTTGACCATGGTAAACCCACTGACTCTGTGTGACCATCAGGGGTGAGTTTTGGTATGGCTTGCGTTTTGCAGACTCAGGCTAGGCCAAAGTGTGAAGTACATTCTTGAACATCATGGGTCACTTGTTGCTCTAGGGTATTTTGGAGGACAGCGAAGGTGTCCTCTGTCGGATCAGGTCCATGTGCAGAAAACGGCAGCTTGCCTGATACCAGTGTTGTTGTTGTGTACAATCTAGTTGAAACTGAACCATAGTTGTCCCTAGGGTGGGTTTTCAGAGGTGGTTTATTTCACGGGAGGAGATTGCATATCTTTCTCCTATGGAGCTGCTGGTGGACTCGAACCATGTGCCTTTAAGATTGCAGCAGAGCTTCTTGCCACTAGGCCACCAGAGTTCTCTGTTGGACTGCCCTATTTAGGTTTCTTCCATTAAAGTGAATTTCTACCCCAGAATAGTGTAGCTTTTCCTGAAAATGAAATCTTTCAGATGACTTTTCCTGTTTTGGTTTTAATAAGTGAACTTTATGCTCTGGTGTCCTGTCATTATTTAGGGAGTTGTGCTACCAACCCAAAGACAAGTGGTTCGAAACTACCATCTCCTCCTCTGGAGAAATATGAGCAATCTCCTCTGAGTGAATTTCAGCCTCTGAAGACTTGTTGGAGGGTCAGGTATGAGTTGGTTTTGATTTGATGGCAGTAAGTTTAGATTTTTTAATGCATCAGAGTTCTAATATGCACACATTCTAGGAGGCTGCATTGACCTGACAGCAGTTAACAAGACAGCTTTTCTTTTTTGGGTGTGTGTGTGTGTGTGTGTGTGTGTGTGTGTGTGTGTACTGTCAAATCAGATCTGACTGGTACAGGAGGAGATTGCTCCTCCTTCAGCAGAGCAGGTGGATTCAAACTGCGTACCTCTGAGATTGCAGTGCAGCTTCTTGCCACTAGGCCACCAGAGCTCCCTAAGACACCATTTCTTATGTATGCTCAGTGGCCTTGATACTGTGTGTGTGCGTTATGAGTTTGAACATGTTAGTATAAAAAGAATACCTGAGAAAAACCTTTGGTGCGGAAGGTGGTTAACTTTAGGTTCTATTTGGCCACCCCTTTCCTCTATCTTGAAATAAAACTCTAAGACTGAGCTACAGAGTTGTGAGTTTGGAGAGTAAGTAGTTTAGCCTGAAAGAAAGCATTGCAGTTTCTAATGTCTGAATAGATAAGTTTTAGTATTTATTTTACTTTTTAAGTAGGAAAAAATATTATTTTTCAGGACTTGTGGTGGCTTAGAGGTATGGAATTGTGCTGCCAACCTAAAGGTATGTGGTTCGAATCCACCATTTGCTCCATGGGAGAAAGATGGGCATTCTCCTCCCATGTGATTAACTGCCTCTGGAAACCCACCGGAGGGTCAGCTATGGGTTGGTTCTGACTCAATACAACTATGTATTATGTATAATATACTGTAAATGTTTTAAATTGTACTTGGTAAAATCAGCTTTTTAGATTTATAGGTCTCTGGCTTCACATGGACAACTGTTTATTGATACAGTCAAGCTTTGATGCATTTGTGCTTTGGTATGGAACAGAATTGCGTGATTAATCATAATCTCAATAGAGTTGTTATGCTCTAATAGGGAATTCTGTAGAATATATGAAAGGTTACCATGGAGGTTTATGATGTTTTCCTGTAAGAAGTGATGCCTGATTTACATCTCAAAGGATGAATTAGTCATGTTAGAAGGTAGGATCGCTCTAGCTTGACTGCTAATGGAAAGGTTGCACCTTCAAATTCATCCAAAGGTGCCTTGACAGTAAAGTCTAGCAAGGTACTTTTGAAAAGAAGCTATTGGAAATTTTATAGAGCATTGTTCCGTATACCACCATGCACGGGATCACTATGATTCAGCAACTGTTGGCTTGATAACAGGGAATATGTGGCTTGTGAAGTAGTAGAGGAGTGAAAAACAGCATGATGTAAGTGAGAGCAATGACGAATGCAGTTAGATTGTAGGGCTGTAGCTTTCAAAGTCGGGAGTGAGCGGAGAGGAGAACGAAGAGTGAAACAGCATCCAAGTCTTAGAGCTTTGTGTGAAATTCATAGGAACATGAGCATTTCCCAGTACATGATGGTCAGCCCTTGAGAGCTTTGATCAAGTGAGTAAGATGCACTTGCATTTATTGTTGTTTCTAAAAAGGCATTTTAAATGGATGGACTTGCTGGCCATTATAGGCTAAATCTAACTCCTGGATTTAGAAGATGCAGTCAGAGAAGAGGGCTGCCTGGACCAGGCTTGTCAGATGTAAAGGAAGAGATGGATTAGAGAGATACTTAGATTATCAAATAGGCTGTTTGCTTGCTAACTGGATGTGAGGAAATGAGGAGGCAGGAAGGGGTGAAGGTACTTTTTAGGATTTCTAGCTTTTGTGATGATGTAGCAAATATACGAGGGTGAGCCAATTGAGTAGGGAAAGAGAAAATTGACTTTGAACCCAGGATAGACAAAAGCTTTGTCCTGAATAGTCATATAGGTGAGATCACCTGCTATACCATGGCCAGATAGGAAGCAGTGATTTTTTTAATCAGAAAGAAAAGGATACTACATGTCAATGTTGTCTGAAAGTATGATTTTCTAATTTCTGCTGATAGGTTGCACTCCAAAGTCCTGTGGTCCTTGAAGTAAAATTACCTGCAGAGAGTTGGCTATATGATTCTGAAATGTAGGCCAGAAAGATTTAGGAGTTTTCAGCATATGGATACTTGTTACAGCCAAGATATTTGCCATGATTATCCAAGAAGATTTAGAAGAGGATGAGAAGTGGGCTGGGGACAGACACTGAGGTACAGTGATGGTGGTGGGGGAAGAAACACATGAAGGACATTGAAGAGAGGTGGCTGGAGAAGTAGTAGATCATGAGTCTGGGAGCCCAGGATTGAGGCACGGGGCCTGGACAGGGTGCGATTATTTATGGTCAAATGCTTTAGAGCCATCATGGAAGATGAGAATATTGAAGTGTTTGAGTGGACCATTGGAATGAAAGAATTAAGCTGTCTAGCTGGACACAGTCAACTTTTTAGCAGGTTTTGAGGTGTGTAAACACATTTTTCTCCAGCGGAACAGCAGGTGGATTAAAATTGCCTGCTTCAGAGTTGGCAGTGCAACTCTTTACCAACTAGGCCACCACAGCTCCCTATGAAAGACTGAATAGGAGGTAGAAAAGTGGAAATGAATTCTAAGTAAGGTCAGTTTCAATGGTAAGGTATGTGCACACTTTGAACTTTTAAGCTAAGAATGAATGATACACAGTTTCTACATTATTGAGCATTTTGAAGTAGTGGGGTGGGGTTCTATTTTAAGAGGATTTGCTGTGCCTGGGTTGTCTGACATCATTGCTGCTTTGTTGTTAGTTGTCATGGAGGTGGCTTGGACTCAGGGTGATGGCATACACAACAGAACGAAATATCAATGCGTTCTGCGGCATTGTCTTGATCACAGGTGTGCTGGAGTAGATTGCTGCGGCCCCTGTGTATTTTGAGGGTGTTTCAATCTTGGGGGCCTCTCTTTCAGCACCATATTGGACAAATTGTGATGTGATCCATCAAGCTTTAGGTGCCTGATTTTTCAGAAGTGACCACCAGGCATTTCTTCCTAGTCTGCCTGAGTGTGGAAACTGCTGAAAGGCTGCCAGTTCGGGGTGACCCTGCTGGCTGGTATCTCTAGTATTCGTGACATAGCTCCTTGTGTCTCAGCACATGCAAGTCACCACAGCGTGACACACTGACAGATGGGTGGTAGGTTGTTATTTTAGGTTAGGCTTTTTTTTGCCAGTATTTACAATGTCTGCATATTTTCTCTTAATTATTTGTATACCCATAAAAGCACTAATTTGACAAGTTTTATGGATGAAGAAAATGCTAACAACTGTTTGCCACAGCTGGGTTGATCTAGCATTACACCTTATTGTAACTTTATTAATAGCAATAATGACAGTGTAGCTTTAAAACGAAAATGTGTTTAGAAGGTAATAAGGTGATGTTTCATCTTATAGTTTCCTTCCAAAGGCAGAAACCCTTTGGAGCTGTGTGATTCGGTTAGGAATGTTGATCTGATGATGTAGAAAGAATAAGTGTCATGAGATAATAAAATAGATGTCTGTTAAATAAAATTAGTATTCTTGGCTTAAGGAATTTTGATGAAATAGAATAAGGATGACAGAAGAATTAATCCCTTTGAGCTGTGGTGTGGGAGAAGAGCACTGAACATCCCCTGGGTGGACAGGAGAACAGATATGTCTTAGAGATGGTACAGCCAGAGTGCTCTTTGGAGGCAAGAATGATGACACCTTACATATTTTGGGCATGTTGCTAGGTGGGGCTATTCTTTAGAAAGGAACATGATGCTGGGAAGGGTGGAGGGTCAGCGAAGAAGAGGAAGACCTTCAACCAGGTGGATTGACATGGACACTGCCACAGTGGGCTCTTGTGTGTCAGGGACTGTGAGGATGGGCCAGAATAGAACAAGGGTTGCTGTGAGTCATACTTGTCTCGAGGGCACCTAACAACAACAACAACAACAACAACAACAACAACAACAACAGCAAAAAAGCAGGGATAATAAGCTGTAAGGACATAGATTACCAATGATAATTTAGTGAAGTTATATTAGAAATATTTAATTTTGCTAATGCGAAACCTATACTTGGATCAAGAGGCTGTAGTCAGAACCAAGCAGGGTAATACTGCATGGTTCAAAATTGGGAAGGGTGTATGCCAGGGATGTGTCCTGTCTCCATACCTTTTTCAACCTGTATGCAGAGCAGATTATCTGGGAGGCTGGGCTCTATGAGGAGAAGTGTGGCATCAGGATTGGTGTAAGAGCTATTAACAATCTGTGTTATGCAGATGACACAACCCTGCTTGCTGAAACTGAGGAGGACCTCATGCACTTGCTGCGGAGGGTCAAGGACTGCAGCCTTCAGTATGGACTGAGGCTCAATGTCAAGAAGACAAAGATTTTCACCACTGGACCAATTGGTAGCATCAGGATGGATGGCGAAGAGATTGAGATTGTTCACAGCTTCAGTTTGCTCGGCTCCACGGTCAACACTTTTGTCACCAGCAGTCAGGAAATCAAAAAGCGTATTGCGATGGGAAAGTCTGCTGTTAGGGACCTCTCTAAAGTACTCAGGAGCAACAGTGTCTCTCTGGAGACTAAGGTGCGCCTGATACAGACCATGGTCTTTGCAATCACTTGTTCTGCATCAGAGAGTTGGACAATGACTAGGGAGGACAGAAGGAGAATTGATGCCTTTGAGCTGTGGTGCGGGAGAAGAGTATTGAATGTACCATGGACTGCCAAGAAAACAGATTCATCCTGGAGAGGATTAAACCAAGCAACTCCTTGGAGGCAAGGGTTCTGGGGCTTCGTCTGACATACTTTGGACATGTTGTAAGGAGGGACAGGTCCTTGGAGAGGGACGTCATGCTTGGTAGGGTGAAGGGACAGCGCAAGAGGGGAAGACCCTCCATGAGATGGATTGATTCTTTGACTGGGGTAATTGGGATGGATGTGTCAGTGGCAGTGGGATTGGCACAGGATAGAGCAGGGTTTAGGGCTGTTGTAAATAAGGGTCACTATGAGTCGCAAACGACTCGATGGCACATAACAACAACAATATTAGAAATGCTAGAAAATCAGGGATGCATAAATTAAATGCCCTCTAGTGACTGAAATTCCTGTGTAATATATCATGTGAGGTTCATATGTAAATTCGTCATTTGTGGTTTTTTTTAAAGGTATTTCTTATGAATAGATAATTGAGCTCATAAAAAACCACACACAACAACAACAGTAATAACAATGGAGGATGAAAGGAACTTTGTGTTCCTTAAAGATAACTGAGAACAAAAAAAGACAGAATTTTAAGTTTAAAAAAAACAACCTGCTGACTAAATTCCATAAGAACACCGTTTGATATGGTAAGGGCAAAAGTTGGGTCCCAAAATGTGTTCATGTTGGGTTCAAATTCTGACTGCCATTTTACCACCTGTGCAATCTGATAAATTATTTCATCTCTCTGAGCTTCAGCTTTTTCACTTGTGAAATAGAGATCTTAATTCATATGCCTTTGGTTTGTTACAAGAATTAAATGAGTTAACACATGTAAATAGTCCAGCACATATAGTAAGCCCTAATAAAATGGCATCTCTATTATTTTTCTTCCATTTGTTTCACATTTACTGTTATTGTTATTGTTGATTGTCATTAAGCTGAGCATTACCCATAGTAACTCTGTTAACAAAAGGCTTGAAGCCTTTCTATAACTGTCATCATTTCTCAAAGTTCATAGAGTTTCCAGAGGCATGTTGTTTAGGAAGTGGATGCCATTCCTGCTTCCAAACCTGTCTTAAACTAGAAGCTCCACTTAACACTGTCCACCATGGGTAACCATTATGGCATTCGACACCCCGGTGGCACAAGGTTCAGCATCACAGCAACCCCAGGTTACCTCAGTATAGCATATTGACAAGAGTGCTGTAACACTTAGAGGAACGTTCCTCCAAACTATAACAACCAACATTTTTTTTTTCTAAGCTAAAGAAGCTTTTTAAGCTAAAGAGTATTGAGGGTACGATGGACTGCTAGGAAAACAAACAGATTCATCCTGGAGAGGGTTAAACTGGGCTGCTCATTGGAGGCAAGGATGCTGAGGCTTCGTCTGCTGTTAGGGACCTCTCCAAAGTACTGAAGAGCAATGGTGTCTCTCTGGAGACTAAGGTGCCTCTGATACAGGCCATGGTCTTTGCAATCACTTGTTACGCATCAGAGAGTTGGACAATGACTAGGGAGGATAGAAGGAGAATTGATGCCTTTGAGCTTTGGTGCTGGGGAAGAGTATTGAGGGTACCATGGACTCCTAGGAAAACAGATTAATCCTGGAAAGGGTCAAACCGGGCTGCTCCTTGGAGGCAAGGATTCTAAGACTCCGTCTGACATACTTTGGACATATAGCAAGGAGGGACAGGTCCTTGGAGAGGGACATCATGCTTGGTAGCGTGGAGGGACAGTGCAGAAGGGGAAGGCCCCCTATGAGGTGGATTGATTCAGTGATTGGGGTAATCGGGATGGGTGTGTCGGGGACGGTGTGATTGGCACAGGACAGAGCAGGGTTTAGGGCTGTTGTACATAGGGTCGCTATGAGTCGCAAGCGACTCGACAGCACAGAACAACAACAACAGGATCCCAACTACAACAACAACAACAACAATAACAACAACAATTTATTTCCTATAAATTGGGATATCACCACTCCCTAAAGATTGTTTATATAATCCATCAGGTTTATCTCCTTACAGATAAATTAAAATGACACAGTGCTCTGAAAATTTGGATTGCTGTTTGTATTAGCTTTTGCCAGGTGCTGCTTTTGTAATAAACACATCTTGGGCTCCATCTCAATGACTTACAATTGCATATAATTTAAATTGCATTCATTTGATGTGGCAGTTAAGAGTCTACTCTGATCTGGCGTTTTGTTTTTTTTTACTCCAGGGCCCAGGTTGACAGAGTGCCCCCTCTTTGGAACAAATGATTCTCTTGGTGGAAGAAAAGGATATGGCCTGTGTCACGCTGTTCTCTGTCTCTGGCCTTCTTAATCGTCAAGCCTATCTTAATGTTAGTGGAGTGAGGGATATCTGCCTTCTGCGAGGCAGTGCTGCATATCACATGTGGAGCAACAGGGATGCATATTCTTTTATAGGGAAAACACTGAAAAATGGGGACCAATAATATATTCTACTAGGGAGCTTTGGTGGCTTAGTGGTAAGGAGTTGCACTGCCAACCAGAAGTCACACAGTTTGAATCCACAAGCTTCCCTGCAGGGGGAAGAAACTCTCACAGGAAAGATCACCTGTGAGTTATTTCTAACTCAGTAACATATAACACCACCACCACCACAATTAGTATTCTTAAAGAGAAACAAACAAAACCCACAACCAGACCCACTGCTGCTGAGTCAATTCCCAGTCATAGATTTATTCCCTTTAGAACAAAGTGGACCTGTGCCACAGTGTTTCTAAAGCTACATCTTTCCTGAGGAAGTTTTCTTCATCTTTCTCCCTTCGAGCAGCTCTGTTAAGGGTCAAACTTCTGACCTTTTGGTTAGCTGCCACATGCTTCCTCATTGGGCCACCGGAGCTGTTTTAAGGGAAGTAGCGAGACTCCTAAGAATTTACAGAGCTGTCCCATAGCGTGTTCTTTTAGAATTCATAAGAATGTTGCTTATCTGTCATTTGTTTTCCTCCAGTGGGATTTATCACCTCTTTTGAATCTCCATGGTAGAAAAAGAAGACTGATAAAAGAACTAGTGGAATGTTTTCAGCCAGAAAGCCAAAATTTACATATTATAGGATTAGAACCTTGAGGAAATAGGTTTAAAATGCACGTGTTTGTTTAATAATTTATCTCTAAAAATTGCCCTCACTATAAAGAGGAGAATTTATATATGTTTTTTAGTTATTATGCCTTAATTCTTACAATAAATTAATAAAGACTTTGTTTCCTGCTGACAGATTGTGAATGAAGAATGAAATCTAGAGTGAAGAATGAACTAGGAATGAACAGAAAGAGAAATCCACAAAACATTAATGCTTTCTTTAGTCGAAGCTTTACTTCTAATTTGAGACTTTAAAATGCACCTATCTGTAAACTAGGGAATTCTGGTGGCATAACCTTTCAGGAGTTGCACCACTGACCACGCCTCTGTGGTGGTTCGAATCCTCTAGTAGCTCTGAGGAAGAAAGATGGGCAGTCTCCATGCATGGAACTTATTGCCTCCAAAACCTCACTGAGTTGGTTTAGACTCTATAGTAATGATGTTTGTTTTTTAATATGTAAACTGCAATTTTGGATCTAATTCATTGCAGTTTGACACCCTGCTGAGACTGTATATTTTGTACTTCAGTTATACTGACTGTTGTTTGTTGTTAGGTGCCATCAAGTCACTTGCGACTCGTAGTGACCCTATGTACAACAGTTCTAAACTCTCCGTCCTGTGCCAGTCACACTGTCTCTGATACACCCATCCAGATTACCCCAGTCACCAAATCAGTCCACCTCAGAGGGCCTTCCCCTTCTGCGCTGTCCTTCCACCCTCCCGAGCATGATGTCCCTCTCCAAGGACTGGTCCCTCCTTACAGCATGTCCAAAGTATGTTAGACGAAGCCTCAGAATCCTTGCCTCTGAGGAGCCGTCTGGTTTAACCCTCTCTAGGATGAACCTGTTTGTTTTCCTAGCAGTCCATGGTACCCTCAATACTCTTCTCCAGCACCACAGCTCAAAGGCATCAATTCTTCTTCTATTCTCCCTAGTCATTGCCCAACTCTCTGACGCGTAACAAGTGATTGCAAAGACCATGGCATGTATCAGAGGCACCTTAGTCTCCAGAGAGACATCATTGCTCTTCAGTACTTTGGAGAGGTCCCTAACAGCAGACTTTCCCATGGTAATGCGCCTTTTAATTTCCTGGCTACTGGTGCCAAGAGTGTTGACTGTGGAGCCAAGCAAACTAAAGCTGTGAACAATGTCAATCTCTTCACCATCCATTTTGATGCTGCCAGTTGGCCCAGTGGTGAGAATCTTTGTCTTCTTGATATTGAGCCTCAATCCATATTTGAGGCTGCAGTCCTTGACCCTCTGCAGCAAGCGCTTCAGGTCCTCCTCAGTTTGAGCAAGCAGGGTTGTGTCATCTGCATATCGCAGATTGTTGATAGATCTTCCACCAGTCTTGACCCCCCCATTCCTCCTCATAGAGCCCAGCCTCTCGATTAATCTGTTCTGCATACAGGTTGAAAAGGTAGGGAGATAGGACACATCCCTGGCGCACGCCCTTCCCAATTTTGAACCATGAAGTGTTTCCTTGCTCTGTTCTGACGACTGTCTCTTAGTCCAAGTGTAGGTTTCTCATTAGCACGATCAAGTGTTCTGGGATTCTCATTCTTCTCAGAGTCAGCCACAGTTTGTTACGATCCACACAGTCAAACGCCTTTGCATAGTCAATGAAACACAGACAGACATTCCTTTGGCTAGAATCTATAATTTAACAAGATCCACAGGTGCATCCACAGGAATCACTGGAAGAGTTTTGTCCAGTTATAGATTCAGAGTTGATGTATCTGGGGTGGAAATGCAAATTTTGAGCAGGAGGTCAAACTGGAATGAACTGGTTAGAAACCCTGCTATAAACCTGTAAATAACCCAGAAAACCTGCTACTGTCTAGTTTATTCCAGCTCCTGGTTACCCTCCATCTGGTTTCAGAACTTGTGAACCTTAAGTGGGAGCAGACCTCATATTTGTCCCATCGAGCAGTTGGTGGATTCGAACCTTTCCGTGAACAGACCAACATGTGCTGAGCTTGACTACCAAGGTCTCTTAAAGTGAAATGGGGATGATAATGGACCATGGATGCGGATGAATGAGTCTTTAATGAAGTCCAGAGAGAAAAGACACGGAAAGGATTCTGCTGGGAAGGAATGTAGCAGGAGTCTTCCAAAGAAAGTTTACCATTGACTCACTTTATAGCTTTTAGAATGATTAGAGTCTGTATTCATGTCTGCGCTGGTGGCACAGTGGTGAAAATGCTTACAAAGAGAAGGTAGTTCAAATCCTCTAACCACTCTGAGGGAGAAAGATATGGCACTCTCTGTGTATAAAGATTGAGCGCTTTAAAGGTTTAGAACTACCCTGTAGGTAGTTCTGTTTTGACCAGTAGAGTAGGTCTCTGAGATGGAATAGATTGGAAAGTTTTGGGTTTTATTCAAGTTTTAGAAAAGAAATACTATGCTTTTCTGAAATCTAGAATATTTCCCTTCCAATGAATTTACATTGCTCACATATATTTATCAGTAAGTTGTCACTTCTGTGTTACTTCTTTTTTTATGTTTTAGGTTCTTTATTTAAATAACAAAAAATATGACTTTATACAGTAAGACTTCTTTTTTAAATTCTTTTAAAAATAATTTTAATGAACACAGATTTTGGATTTCCATTCATTCATTGCTGTACCACTTCTCTCCCCACCCAGCCCTCACCTCCCCCCAGTTCCCTCCTCTCTTTGAAAAGTAAAAGAAAGACTCCCTCCCTCCCTGGTACACAATCCCCTCCCACTGCCCCAAGTACATTCTACTATGCAACCTTAATTGTGAACTCTTGTGATAACCATAATACCCTATCATACATAGCTTTTAAATTATTCCCTCCCTCATCTGTTTCAGTGCAGTATACATAATTTATCCAGTTTTTCTCAGTCTTACCCCAACCCTGCTATCATTCCCAATTTACAGCAGTGGCACCATGCAATATTTGTTCTTTTGTGACTGAGATATTTCACTCAGCATAACGTCCTCCAGGGTCACCCATTTTGAATAATATTTCATGAGTTCCTTGTTTTTCAATGCAGCATAGTATTCCATTGTGTGAATACACCACAGCTTCTCTATCCATTCGTTTGTTGATGGGCATTTGGGTTGTTTCCAACTCCTTGCTATTTTGAACAAAGCAGCGATAAATATGGGTGTGCATATATTTGCTTAGATGTCAGTTATGATCTCTTTGGGATATATTCCCAGTAGTGGAATTGCTGGGTCAAATGGTATCTCTATTTGCAACTTTTTGAGAAAGCGCCATACTGCCTTTCACAGTGGTTGCACCATCTATGTTACTTCTAATGAAACTAAACAAGTTAACAGTCCACACCAATACTATGAAGTACTTAGTATTTAACATTTCTAGGAGATTGGGTTGCTATAGAATCATAAACTAAGTAAGTGAAAATATAGTCATTACATCCTGTTTTGTGTGAGCATTAAGATGCAGGTTTTTTTAACTGATTGCAACTGCTAGAAAGTACTTTGAAGAAAACCCATTAGAAGATAATTAAAACTCGAATAGATAACTGTTCTTTAATGGACCAAATAGATCTTTTGATCCTTGAAAATATTTTTTAATTCTCATCACTTAACCTTCTGGGCTGTATAAATAAAATGATTTTTCCTTTCATATTTCCAAGTAATACTTATCTTTAACAAATAGAGATTTTTTTAAAAAAAGATAAACTATTCAGTACATTTTGAATTTTATGTTAATCAAATTTGAAGAACAAGGGTTTTTATAGGTGTTGCTAATGAGTGATGGAATAATAGGCATTTTTATTTTCCTTTTATGTGTATTGCATATTCAGCCTGTATCCTGTAACTTTGCTGACTGTATTCATTAGTCCTTTTAATAGATTCTTTCCTATTTAAACACACGATAGTGTCATTTGAGAGTAGAGGTCGTTTGGCTCTTTCATTTCCCATGTGAATTCTTTTTCTCTCTTCTTCATACCTAATGGTTCTGGACAGGATCTCTGTTCCTGTTGTTGTTGTTAAGTGCCATCGAGTCATAGACGACTCATAGTGACCCTATGCATGAAAGACCTGAACACTTATATAACTTTCATCATTTCTCCAGGTTCGTAGGGGTTCCAGAGGGAGGCAAGCTATTTTGGAAGTGGTCGCCACTCCTGCTTCCTGGCTTGTTTTAATCAGGAAGCTCCACCAAATACTGTCCACCGTGGGTAACCATTATCACATTTTGACACATCAGTGTCACCGTGTTCAGCATCACAGCAACCACAGTGCCTCTATTGCAACATTACATAGAAGAACAAATACATCATTGTTTTGTTTCTGATCATAAGGGGAACCCATTCAGTATTTTATCACTTCATATGATACTAGGTATTGATTTTTCAAAGTGAAGTTTCCTTTTATTCCCAGGTTTTTAGTGTTTTTAATCATGAAAAGGGTTGAATTTTATAGTTTTTGGCATCCATTGAAATGATCATGTAGTTTTGGTCCTTTTTTATATCAATATGGTATGTTGTTGTTGTATACCATTGAGTTGGAACCCTAGCTGACCCTCCAGTGCATTTTCAGAGGCAGTAAATCACATTGGAGGAGATTACCTGTCTTTCTCTTGCAGAACAGCCGGTGGATTTGAACCACAAACCTTTATGTTGGCAGCCAAATTCCTTATCACAAAGCCATCAGAGCTCATAAGTTGCATCAGATTTGATGAGCAGCTGATTGATATGAACTGTGTATCTTTTTGTTAGCAGCATAATCCCTTACCACTAAGCCACCAGAGCGCCCATTAATATGGTATATTTATTAATTTTCTATGTCTTTGATTCCTAGGAAAAATCTCAGTTAATTACAATATTGCTGTTGTTGCTGTGGGCTCTCGAGTTGCCTGCAACTCACAGTGACCCTATGTTCAATAGCTCTGAAGCCTGCCCTGTCCTAAGCCAGTCTCACTCCAAAACACCTACTCCCATTGTCCTAGTCACTGTATCCATCTCATCCAAGGTCACATGCCCAATGTAAGATGGAGCTTCAAAATCCTAGCCTTCAAGGAGAAACTTGATTTCATCCTCTCCAAGATAGACCTTTTTGTTGTTTTTTTTTTTTTGACATTCCGTGATATAGTCAAGACTCTTATCCAGTGCTACAATCCGAAGGCATTGATTCTTCTTCTATCATCATTAGTCATTGTCTAGCTCTCTGATGCATAGCAAATAATTGTGAAGACCATGGACTGGATCAAGAGATTACCCATCCTTCTTCCGTGGAGCAACTGGTGGCCTTAAAACTCATGCCTCTGGGATTGTAGTGTAGTTTCTTCCACTAGGCCACCAGAGCTCCAAATTAATTACAGTATATAATGGTTTTGTGTGTTATTGAGTTTAGATTGTTAGCATTTTGTTGTGTGACTTCCTTTTTTTTGCAACAAAGGACAATTACTAAACCATTTACTTGTCTGTGGATAGAGCTCAAACAGCATACTTAAACGGTCTATGCCCATAATCTACCTTAAACTTTTATTTTCTTTTATTGGTATAATAAACTGTTTGAAACACCTGTACATTTAATTATTTTATGACTGCTATTCTTGCTGTGATTTTTTTTAAATTGATAGTGTTGAAATAAAATAATTTTTTTTAATGTAGTATGGATACAGTTAGGTGGGGTTCATATATACTAAATGGACTCTCATGGTAGAAGTAGTTGGGTGAGACTCATTTCTAAAAAGATTCATGCAGTTATACATACAAGTCCCCACGAGGTGACAGCATGTTCTACAACTGGGATAGCAGCTTCCAAGAAACCCGAGAGTCTGAACATGTTGGTGGGTAATATCTGTCCTCTGACTCATGAAAGAGTTAAAAGAAAAAGGATAAGGATAGATATCTAAGAATTTCCCATTGGAAGTATAGAAGCATCATTTTTTTTTTAAATTTCAAAATTATTTAATACACAAAGTGAAAAACTGTCTAGAATACAAAAGCATTTCACATTTTTTTTTAAACAATACCTTCCAACTTACTTAACAGATGCGGTGACCTACAATCCTTTATCTGAAACTCATCAAGCCAGGTATTTCAGAATTCTGAAATTTTTGGATTTTAGGAAGGTAATTCAGTGTATCTATCATAGTATGCCACTATATAACCCTAATAGGGTCTGAGGCAGCACTTATAATAAAAAACACTATTTCTGCAGCAATGTAAATGAATACTCACACTAAATGGGATACATAGATCCAATGTCAATTCAGATTTACAAGCAAATGACTTGTCACAAAGCTTAAAAATCTTTACTTTCAAGCTTTTTGTATTTTGGAATTACAGATAAAGAAGTGTAGGCCTTTATAAATTTGTATGACAAGACATGAAGATTTTTTGACAAGTGACCCATTTTTACAAATGAAAAAACATAAATGTTTTAAAATACATTATAAATTAACAAGTGTTTTCTCTGATATTATTAAATGTACATTTTAAATATATAAACACATACAGCACAGCCTTAAGCATCATTTTAATAACGTAAGTGAAAAGTCCATGAATATTCTTAAAATTGAGTATAACCAAATTGAAAATAAAAACTTGTGATAGCAGTAGTCAAAGAATAGTGCACATAACTAGGTGATTCTCTGGTAGCCAGAGGATGAGCATGCCAGACCTAGCCAGAGATGCCTCAAGAGAAGGCCTGGAGTTCATTGTTTTTCAGTGCCGTATAATATTCCATTGTATGAATATAGCCACAGCTTCTCTGGACATTTGTTTGTTGATTGACACTTGGATTGTTTCCAACTCTTTGCTATTGTGTACAAAGCAGCAGTAAATAAACATGGGTGTGCATATATCTGCTTGGGTGGCAGTTCTGGTTTATTTAGGGTATATTCCCAGTAGTGGAATTGCTGGGTCAAGTGGTATTTCTATTTCCAGCTTTTTGAGTAAGCACCATACCGCCTTCCATAGTGGTTGCACCATTTTACACTCCCACCAACAGTAAGTGTTCCAGTTTTCCCACAACCTTGTCAGCATTTGTTTTTTGCTGTTGTGTGGGATTTTGCTATTGTTACTGGGGTGAGATGCTATCTCATAGTTGTTTTGATTTGCATCTCTCTTAAAGCCAGGGGTTTTGAACACATGAAATACTATACAAAATAGGTGACCATATAGGACATTATGCTGAGTGAAATATCTCAGTCGCAAAAGGACAATGACTGCATTATTCCACTGTTATAAAATAGGTCTGACATTGAGGTTGGGGAAGAATCTAAGGAAAAAAAGGGGGTAAATAATGTACATGACATTAAAACAGACGAGGGAGAGATCTGTATAAAAGGAATATATGAGTAAGTTTTATTGGTATGACAAGAATCCAGAATAAGAGCTGCATAGTGAAGTGGACTGGGAGTGGAGGGAATGTATAACAAAGTGACGGGGGTGGGGGGCACGGAAGAAAATGTGCAACAATGAATAAATGGAAATGCAAGTTCTCTATAAACTTTCATTAAAATCTCAATTAAGGGGAAAAAAAAAATTAAGGCCTGGAGCTCCACTCCAAGAGGTCAGCACCTTGAAGAGCTTGTGCAGCAGTTGTGTTATGCACATGAGGTGGTCATGTGGTGGAGATGACCTCCAGGCAGTTCCACCAATGGTATAAGAACACAAAACAGGAGGTACGGCTCCTTGCTTTGAAGGTATGTGAGAAAGCTGGAGGGGGCAGAAAAACGATAAGCCTTGAAACAGTGATGGAATCTGGACCTATAGGCTCTGATTTTATCAAAGAGGGACCTTGGAAATCCCCCTCCCCCCTCAATCAAGTTGTCCATCATTTTACTTCAGAAAAAACCTGATAATTAGTTCAAACCCAAACCAACCCACTGCTCTTGAGAAACCTATAGTACAAAGTCAGGTGCTCTGGTAGCTTAGTGGTAAGGAGTTGTACTACCAACCCAAAAGTAGTGATTCGAATCCACCAGCTATTCCACAGATGATGAGCACTCACCACCTGTGTTATTTACTGCTCTGAAAACCTACTGGAGGGTTAGCCATGAATAGTTTCCGACTTAATGGCACACTATACCTATACAGTATAGAGGATAACTGCTTCATAGAGTTGTCAAGACTGTAGATTTTCATAAATTCCTACATCTTTCGGCTATGGAGTGGCTAGTACTTTAACCACCAAACATTGAGCTAACAGTTGAACATTTCAACTTCTCTGTTGCCGTCAAGGTTCCTGTGGTATAGCTCAGGGATTCTCAAATCCAGAGTCGTCTGGGACTGGGCCCAGGACTTTACGATATGATAGTAAAGATCCAGAATCCGGGGGGATTCCTCTGCAGCTCATTTGCTGTTTTAGATTTGATGAGGCCTTGGTGATTTTGAAGTTTAGGTTACTGGGGGATGTGTGAATGGTAGTGAAGAGTGGAGTCAGGTTGGGCACAGGGTCCTTGGAGAGGGAAGAGCCATTAGCAGTGGGCATGGAGTTGGACATGGGCAGGGCCAAGGGGACGTGAAGGTTGTCTTACATCTCATTACTCTTGGATCACCAGAAGCTGTAGTGACTTTTGTACATTGGCGTTAAAAAGTAGTTAAGAGAAGTGACGTCTCAAGACATTCTGAAAATCATTTAGATTTTTTTTTTCAAGGTTTTGAGAACGCACCTGATTTTATTACTGGTAAGTTCTATGTCATTTCAAGTTTATTGTAGTGGTTTAGGCACAGTGATTTCTGTAGTTCAGTCTATCATTATGATGGTTAGTATGGAAAGTGCCACTGCACAATTTTTTAGTTGGCTAATAAAGTAATCCATATTTGACACCCTAATAAGTGAGTCTGAATAAAGACATATACTGTAGGTAACCAGGGAACCCTGTTGGCCTAGTGATTAAGAAGTTGCACTGCCAGCCTAAAGGTATGCTGTTTGAATCCATCAGCTGTTCTGCGGGAGAAAGATGGTCAGTCTCCTGTGCAATTTACACCCTCTGGAAACATGCTGGAGGGTCAGCTATGAGTTGCTTCTGACTCCAAGGTACATAGCAATAACAACCAGTAAAAATATTTTAACGTAATTCTGTCTTGAAAAGAATTTCATTCTTCCCAGGAAGTAGGCTATTTTTATAGTATTTTATATGTTAAAAAGATATATGAAATTTGATACTATCTATACAGATCCTTTACCCTAAGTACATACATATATTTAATATGTGTGTCTAATAAGACACCATCTTGGTTTCACTCTTGCCAGGACAGACCTGTTTGTTCCCTTGGCAGTCCATGGTATATTCAATACTCTTCTCTAGTACCATAACTCAAACGCATCAGTTCTTCTTCTGTCATCCTTAGACATTGTCCAGCTCTCAGATGTATAGTAAGTAATTGTGAAGACCAAGGCCTGTATCAGGTGCATCTTAGTCTGTAGACTGACATCATTGCTTCCCAGCACACTGGAGAGGTCCCTGACAACAGACTTTCCTAATGCAATTTGTCTTTTGCCAGCATGGGACATGTTTAAAAAATATTTGGGTATTATTGTTGTTACAGTAATAGTTTTTGTTGTAATTGTTTCTGTCATATTACTTTGCATGTAACATAGTTACTGAGTGTTTATTGAATAAATGACTGACTGACCAATTACTATAAAATTTGTTTCAATATTTTCCTTTTCTTCTCAAAGATATTTCCTAAATAAATATATCTATGCCCAAAAAGAAGGGAGCTCTGGTGGCCTGGTGGTAAGAATCTGAGTTCCAAACCTGAAGGAATGCAGTTCAAATTCACCAGCTGCTCCCTGGCAGAAGGATGGGCAGTCTCCTCCTGTGCTGTTAACTGCTTCTGGAAACCCACTGGAGAGTCAGCTGTAGGTTACTTCTGACTTAACAGTACACAGTAAACAACATCACCTAAAAAGGCATTAATGATTTTTCGTAGGATAGTTTTATCAATGAGAACGAATGTTTGTTCATTAATGATTTTTTCGTAGGATAGTTTTATCAATGAGAACGAATGTTTGTTCAGAAACACTGTTGAGGTTACATGGAGTAAATAGCTCAATGTGCCAGTCAAGGGGTGTTTTGGTGGGTTATGTAACATTGTTAGTGGCTTTATGATCCTGGGAATAATAGACAGGCAGTCTCTAAACTACAGATGTCTGACTTACAGGCAGTTCCTGCTTACCCTTTATTGCTGAGAAAATTGCCCCCACTTTGAAAATTATTGAACCAGCCTTTCAAAATTAAAACCATATTCCCGAGCGTTGGGTTGATTCTGACTTCCCAGCACCCTGTAGCACTGCCTCGTAGGGTTTCCAGGGCTGTAAATTTATATGGAAGTCAACTACCTTTCTTTCTCCCTCACAGTGGTTAGTGGGTTCAAACTGCTGACCTTGCTTACACTCACCAAATCAGCTCAACACACTGTGCCACCAGAGCTCCTCGGACTGACTCTTGTAACAAATTCTTCACCACAGTCACCTTCATTTGCTGCACGTGCAGCTTTTAAATCATGCAAAAACCTCTGAGCCTTTTCTCGCGCTGAATTAAGACTCAATAAGAACCATATGCACCTGTGCTGACTGACCTACAAATGCTTCAAGACACGGGACCGGATCTTGCCCTGGGGACTCCCTGTATGCATAGATCTAAGATTAGAGGAAACTTGGAGATCATCCAGTCCATGTCCATGTCGCTCATTGTACACATAGAGCAATCTAGGCTTATTCTGAGGACTTGCTCATGATTACTCAGGAAATGAATAACAAGCTGGACTAGTGTCCAGACTGCAGTAAATCCCCAGTTACGAATGTTGCTTTTACAAACCACTCGCATTTGCCCTTTCATGTTGTGTAAATGTGCCCTCACTGTGAAACAACCCCTTCTCATAACAAATTCTTCATCATGGCCACCTTCTCTTCCTGCACGTGTGGCTTTTTAAATCATGGAAAAAGACTCTAAGCCTTTTCTTGCACTAGAATAAGGCTGATAAACCCATGCGCACCTGCCCTGGCTTACAGCTTCGACTTTTAAGATGCTTTTCAGAACAAATCTCCCATCTCCTTTGTGCCCTGGGGACGGACTGTATCGACTGTATCTGATCGTGGTGAGAATTTGAAGAGGAGAATGTTGCCTCTCTCTTTCTCTGCCTCTCAATCTCTTTCTTCTTCTTCTAGGCCTGTAACGCTGGAATTCTTAACCTAGAGGTCAGGAAATCCCTTCACATCATCCGTATGGTTCTGTCTGTACCCCTTTTTTCTTACCCCCCCCCCACCAGCTTTCATCAGCTGTCCAAAGACATCCGTGACCCCGCTCCCTTAAGGGTTGAAACGACTCCAGCAGCAGCAGTTTTTTGTTAAGGGCAGGAGCTGAGGTGCAGAGCAGAGAATTGTGTAAAAATTGTTTTTGTGTTAGTGTTTCCAGCTGCAGAGGATAAGATGGGAACTAACAGGAGTGCTTGGCAAAGTCATTTTGCTCAGAAGAAGTGGTTTTATCATGAAGACTGTTGAATCCCTTCTCCACACTTAAGTCAGTAGGAGGCTTGGAGCAGTAAATGGGGCAAAATACAGTGTAGGCTGTGGTTTGCAGAGTGAGCCAGTACGAATGCAGGGCTCTCTGTCATTTCCATCTAGTGTGGTGAGAGTCATAGGCTTTGATTTATCTAGATTGCAAGTTTGACAGTTTCTAATAATGAGGTGTAACTGTTGCAAGAAAACTGCCTTTGCTTTATTGCCGTTAAGAGGACCAAGGTTGGAATCTGGAGGCATTACTTCCTGTTAAAAGCTGTTTCATTTTATAAAAATGCCTGCATGCCACACTGTATCCTGGAGGGCGTTTTCAGGAGTTGGAGTTATCGTGAAGGTCGCACTGTGCAGGGACAAGATCCTGACCCAATAGCTTCACCTGTCCCCTAAGTAGCTGTAATGCAGTTACGGTTTTTTTCCCCTTCTTCCATTATGCAATATTAAAATTAATCTCACAACAGCTTTAACATAACTGATGGCAATGCATTTTCTGTTGCTATGGCAGGTTCAAGGGCTTCTTAATATAGTTTGTCTGGCTACACACCAAGAGTACAGAAGTGATCCATCTCTCCGTGGAAGTTAGGTGGAAGACAGTACCTGCTGGGGGCATTCAGCTTAGCGTGGCCAGACAGGAGGGCTTTATCAGAATAACATTCCTTTGCCAAGTGTATATGATAAAGCCAGGGTTAGACCTTGGGGATTTGGACCTGGGCTATATTTAGCATCTAGAAACCATTCTGTGGCTGTCAGTGGTTAAGAGTTGCCACTCAGTTCCCACAGAAGTCAGGTGATCTTATTGTATAGAACTGTGCTGCACTGTCTGTTCTGAAGTTCCTTGCTTCATTTCTTCTTCATTCACTCATTCATTCATTTAGTCATTTCTTCAGTATGTTTCATCATATTCTTATGTCATTATATGCCTTTGAAAAAGCAAGGTCTACATTATTTTTCATAGGAAGCACTCAATTAAAAATGAAGTTAAAATACTAGAAAGGTCTACAATGATGGTATTACTTCACCCTGTGAGTGTTGATACTTTGGATCTGAGTGAAGCTGAGGGGGAAAAATTAGAAAGGCTTATTTGGAATATTACATTTTACAATCGGAAAAGGTGTGTCTCAACAATGATAACATACATGCTATGACACTCTTTAGAATCTGAGATTTTTTTAATTCATATATAGATGGGGATGCTGATTCACCACATAAACTTAAGTGAAAATTAACTTACTCTATGCAAATTCCTGGGACAGTCTCACACTCAGCACTCGAAAAAAGACTTTTTTAAAAATTCTTGATTATTCTGTGCATCAGGAGCTCAGTACATCCCATTGCTGCCACATAGGAACTGACCCACAGACCCACTACTGGGTTTCTGGGCTTTGTAAATAGCACAGGAGTAGCTAATGGTGTATTTGAACCGCCAGAGGCACACCTTTCATCTAGAGAGCAGCTCCTTACAGACTGCACCATCTAGGCTCCCTCATGAGGAGCTCTAGATTTATAAAAGTCAGCTTTCATGGTTCTATTATCTGAAAGGTCTCCTGATTCTCTTTTACACCCAACTCTTCAATGTGAGTGCCACAGGAGACAAATGGTTGGGAGAGAGGGGTGCAAACCAAACGCCAGTGCCATCATTGTGATGCCCACACAGACCTGGCGCCATCTGGAAGGGCAGAATGCAGGGGTGGGGTGCACAATGGGACATATTTTGGGAGGACGCTGCTTTTAGGAAGAATCCACTCACTGTGGTTTGAAAACTACTCTCCGGCTAGCAAAAACAGGTAAGGGACATCCTCATAAATGTCTGTCCTTTATTTTTTACCCTAATCTTCTTCTTTATGAGGATATATTCTTCATGTTGGCTTTTATAGGCCCTGGGCTTGATTTGCCGAGCGTTTGGCTCCTATCTTCACAAAAAACTTGTGGGTTTGGGTTGTTAGACTTGCAGTTGCACTGCTGGGTTCTGAGCCTTGGCCTCCTCTGGACCGGTGTGTCGTTTCTGAGTCTCAGCCTTTTCTCTTTGATCTTGACTGTCAGCTTTTGAAGGTCTCCTCATCTGCTCTCTACCAACCGGGACCATCGGAGCTGGCTCCCAGGCTTGTCCTGGCTGTAGCCCCATGTTCACACCCTATTTGGAACCATTCATTTTCTTATCAGCAGTGGGAACAGAGAATGATTCCAGATAGGTCTCTTTGCACCATTTGGGGAGAGCCACCTTTACATTTACATTTTTTCCCTAAAAGCAGAAAGTGAGTGTTGTAGGTTCATAAGAAGATGGGTTGAGCTTTATCATTGTTAATGTGATAATGATTAGGGTAATTAATCATTATGGAGTACCTTCTGTTTACTAACTAGTTAGCTATATGTAGTAGGCATCCCTTTACAGATTAATCTTTATCATTATGAATAGAGTAATTATTATCATTCACTCATTGATTGTGCCAGCATCAGAACCAACTCATAGCTGACCCCCCAGTGAGTTTTTGGAGACTGTAAATGGCATGGGAGGAGATTGGTCATCTTTCTCCCATGGAACCATGGTCAGTGGCTTTGAACCTCTGGAGACACTACTGGTTAGTCTAACTCTCTAAGGACTATAATAGCACGAGAGCTCGCTAATAATTATTTTAGTAATTAGTGATTACTGAGCGAGCGCTTACTGTATAGAAGTTAGCTCTATGGATGGAGTAGGCACAGTGCTGGAAACCCAGCCTAAGCTGAAATCTACCCCTAGGAGAATCTGTTTTTTCCCCTTATATCACCTTGCAGATGGGAACACAGGCCACCGAGGGGTTACACTCATGCCTAAATACAGTGGTTAATACATGACGGAGTCAAGGGTAAGTCCTTGTTCTGGTGGTCAATGGTGTTTGTCCCCTCCTAGCTCTCTGAGGAAGACAACAGATACCCTCTTAAGTGAAAAGAAAACTTTCACAGGTTTTATCTGAAAATTGACCACTTTTTCCAAATAATACAAATTCTTTTCTTCAAAACAAACATCTGAGGCAAGCCCACTGTCCAGGTGCTCTCCTGGTGTGTACCTGTGCATTGTTTTTTTTTGTTGTTTGGTTGGTTTTTTTGTTCTTTTTCCTTATCTTCCCTCCCTCCTTTCTTTCTTTTCTTCCTTATATGATTATCCTTGTCTCTTGTTTTATGGTTTAAAAAAGGGTTCACATAGAAGCTTGCGAGTGAGTGCCAGAACTTGATGGGATGGCCCTGTTTTCTGTCTCCGTTTTCTTTCTACCTTGGGTGAAGTGCGGCCCTACCACTTCCTGTCCCTCTCTGTTAGTAGGAAATAGATATTAGCATTTCTCTTCTCTGACAGGTTTCTGCCTTTCCTAGATCCCAGCTTTATAGCTTTTCCTGTGCAGGAAGGGTGAAGAATTTGTAGAGGATTTTTTTTTTCATTTTGGTTAAGGTCTCAGGTAAAAAATATGGAGAAGATAAAGATCTTCCAGATAAAATTGTTAGTATCTGATGAGAAAAGGTAACTTGAGGGTACTAAACAAAAATGTCAGTAAACGTTTATGGAATACTGTATAAGCAACAATAATATCTCAGAGATGATGATGATGATAATTAATAATAATAATAATAAATTTATAATAGGAGGAATGTGGCATTAGGATTGAAAGAAGACTCATCAACAACCTGCATTATGCAGATGACACAACCCTGCTTGCTGGAACTGAGGAGGACCTGAAGTGCTTGGTGCAGAAGGTCAAGGACTGCAGCCTCCAATACGAATCAACAGCAAGAAGACAGATTGGCAGGCAACAAATGCTGGCGAGGTTGTGGAGAAACTGGAACCCTGATTCACTGTTGGTGGGAGTAAAATGGTGCAACCCCTGTGAAAAGCAGTATGGCGCTTTCTCAAAAAGTTGCAAATAGAGATACCATTTGACCCAGCAATTCTACTACTGGGAATATACCCTGAAGAGATGATAGCTGACATCCAAGCAGATATATGCACACCCATGTTTATTGCAGCTTTGTTCACAATAGCAAGGAGTTGGAAACAACCTAAGTGCCCATCAACAAACGAATGGCTAGAGAAGCTGTGGTATATTCGCACAATGGAATACTATGCTGCACTGAAAAACAAGGAACTCATGCAATATTATTCAAAATGGTTGACTCTGGAGAACATTATGCTGAGTGAAATATCCCAGTCACAAAAGGACAAATATTGCATGATGCCACTGTTGTAGAATGGGACTAACCTCGGGGTGGGGGAGAGACTGAGTAAGATGGGTTCAACAATGTTTACTGCACTGAAACAGAGGCGGGAGAAAACTGTTTAAAAGAGATATGTGACTAGGTATTTCTGTCATCACAGGAGTCTGAAGCGATGGCTCCATGGTGGAGGGGACCTGGGGGAGGGTTTGTAAAACAATGAAAGAATCTTTTCTTTTACTTTTCCATAACTTTTGACTCATAACTTGTTAGTTAAATTTGTGTCTTCTAGGTTGCAACACCCCCATGATACATCTTCAAGGATATGAACATGTACGGCTAAGTACAATTAATAACAGTGCATCTAAATTCCAAAATAAATCTCCATAATAGTCTATGTGTTTCCTACTGCCAAAGGGGCCCTTTAGAGTAGTGAGAGAAGATCTTCACCCTGAAACCCACAGTGTCCCTTTTCAGCAGGAAGTAGCTAAGAGAATACACCATCCCCTTTTCCTTATGACTCAGGGTGAAGTCTCTCTCAGAGAGGAGTGATAGGGAATGGCAAAGGACACACTGACAAAGGAGATTAAATAGAACTGGCTTTGACAAGCACTGTGACAATTGGACAATTAAAACAGACATTCGGAGGGCGGGGGAAGAAGAACAAACTGGGGAAGAGGGTAGAGAGAATGGTACAGCAATGAAGGCAGGAAAACCCAAAATCCTTGTAAATGTTCATTAATACTAATAAAATTTAATTAAAAAAAAAAAGACAGATTGTCACCACTGGGCTGATTGGCAGCATTATGATAGATGGTGAAGAGATTGAGATTGTTAATGCTTTGGTTTGCTTGGCTCCACAATCAACATTCTCATACCAATAGCCAGGAAATCAAGAGATGAATTGTAATGGGAAAGTCGGCTGTCAAGGACCACTCCAGTGTACTGAAGAGCACTGATGTCAGTCTGGAGATTATGGTGTGTCTCATTCAGGCCCTAGTCTTTCCAGTTGCTTGCTATGTATCAGAGAACTGGACAGTGACTAGGGATGCTAGAAAGAGAATTGATGCCTTTGAGCTGTGGTGCTGGAGAAGAGTGTTGAAAATACCATGAACTGCCAGGAGAACAAACAGGTTCATCCTAGAGAGGGTGAAACCAGGCTGGTTCTTGGAGGCAAGGATTCTTGGGTTTCATCTGACATACTTTGGGCATGTGGCAAGAAGGGACCAGTCCTTGGAGAGGGACATCATGCTTGGAAGTGTGAAGAGACAGTGTAAGAGAGGAAGACCATCAATGAGATGGATTGATTCAGTGACTAGGGTAATGAGGGTAGGAGTATCAGAGACAGTAAAGTTGGCATAGGATAGAGCAGGTTTCTGGGCTATGGTACATAGGGTCACTATGTGACTTGACATGTAAGCGATTTGACGGCACCTAACAACAACAATAATTTCTAAGTGTAAATAATAATTATAATAAGTGTAATAATAAGTATACTATTCTGTATGCTTTCTCTCTAGTTCTCATGATTTTTCACTACAGCTAGAATTGGTGTCACCGTAGAACAGATGAGACCATAGAGGAGCTGGGAATTAACTTTAAGTTGTTATGTCTTGTTACTATATTTACTTATTTTAAAGCTAAATAGGTACTCTCTTTCTCTTACATGATACTTTAATTTTCTTCAAAGTGTTGTCAATTCTGATTCTTATTTGTGGTTAGATTGCTGTGTCAGAGAGTTAAAAGACTGGGGTATGACAGCATAGTGGATGCTATTGAAGTGATAGTGCCAGCAGTCAAAAAGGTTAGTCTGAATCAAGGAGAAATAAGACCAGGATGTTTTGTTTTAATTTTCAGAAGGCAAAGGAACAGTAGATGTTGGGGAAGCTGTCTGTCTGTCTAACAGTCTAATAAAACCCACTTATCCAGCTTGCGGACACAACACACACAACCATCAGAAGTGCATTAGACTTAGGATAAAAACTCTTCTTTGAACCAGACAGTAAATACTGTATGGGAACCAGTAACATCAGGAAAAGTTGAAATTCACAAGTATTTATGAAGCAGCAGAAAGTGCAAGAGCTCCATTTGTGGGCTAGAACAAAATCTAATTAAGATTGTCAGCTTTTTCATTGTTCTGTGAGGTAATCAGGGACTGAATATTTCCATTATTTCCATTGACTTTATCACACTCTGATTGTACACCCATTATTAGGTAGGTGTGTTGTTGTTAGCTGCCATTACGTCAGCCTCTAGCTCCTGGAAACTGCTGTGATGCAAATGCATTTCATTGGCTTATTTTTGCATTTCTTCCTACTCCTTAAGTCAAGAAGTGCCATTAGAACCTCTTTGGCATTGTAGCAACATGCAGGACTCCACTGACAGGTGGTAGCTGCATGTAAGATGAATTGGCTAGGAATCTCCTGCAGGGATGGTGAGAATGCTACCACCAAACCACCTCTGCCGCTCAAATAGTGCAGCAGACCAGAAAGAGAAGCACATCCAGACAGTGCCTGCGGAGTTGCAGTGCAATTGAGAAGCTTGAAATTTATTTTCCAGTTAGCATTTTGCCCTGATTAAATGTGGTGGTGTTTTGTGTCATTGAGTTAACCACACCTGATAATGATCCTGTGAACAACAGACCTGAATCTGCCATCCTGCACCATCATCAATGTCTCCATCATGCTCAGGCCCATCCTGAGGTCACTGTGTCAGTTCATCTCATTGAGGGTCTTCCTGTCTTTCTCTGAGTCTAGTGGTAAGAAGCTGTGCTGTAGTCCCAAAGCAATGTGGTTTGAATCTACCAGATGATCCACAGGAGAAGAATGGGCAGTTTTTTTGTGTGTCATAAACTGCCTCTGAAAACTCTCTGGAGGGTCAGCTGTGGGTTGGGTCCGACTCAGTGGTAAACAACAACAACTGCCTTTCCCAAGTAAACAAGGCCTAGGATTACCAAAGACTGTCCCTTCCTGGCCCATAGTAAATGAGATGAAGTTTCACTGCTTTTGCCCGTTGGAAAAGGAAACATCCTGGTTGAACTTCCTAGAAGACAAATTTGTTTGTTCTTCTGGCAGTCCATGGGATATTCAATATTCACCACAATTCAAACGCATTGATATTTCTTAAGTCTTCCATATTTAATGTTCAGATTTCAGATGCATAGGAAACAGTGGAAAAGACTGTGGTTTGGGTCAGATGCACCTTAGTCTTTAAAATTATATCTATGTTCATTAGCCCTTTGGAGAGGTCCTTGACAGTGGATTTGTACAGTGTAGCACATCCTTAGATTTCTTGACTGCTGCTACCACAGATATTGACTATGGATCCAAGTAAAATTAAATTGTTGACAACTTCAGTCTTTTTTCCATCTATCAAGTGGTGAGAGTTTTTCTTGATGCAATATAATTCATATTGAAGACTGTAGCATTTGGTCTTCAAGTTTTGTTATCAAGTGCTTTAAGTGGTCTTCACTTTTTGCAAGCAAGGTTGTATCATCTACCTAATGCTGGTTGTGGGTAGTTTTCCTTTAATCCTGATTCTTCTGCATTCTTCTTTATGTAGTCTAGCTTCTGGAATGATTTTATACAGATTGAATAGGTATAGAGAAAGGCTACAACCCTGATGCACACCTTTCCTGATTTTTCCTATGTTTGGTTGGGACAATATAGTCTTTTATAATAAATAAAAATTCCCATCTCACACACGTTGGTCTACTTAATTTGATTTTCTGTCCCTTCATTTGGAGATCTTTACAAGTCCATTCAACCCCATTCAGTCTGCAGTTAAATGAGAATAATCTTTGTGTCATTTGAGTCTCTGATTAAAATCATTCCTGGAAGCTGGGGGGTAATTATTTGCTATGTGCTTCTAGCTTAACACAAAGTCATACACAGCTACTCTGGAAAAGAGAATTTTTAAACTAAATGAAGGTTTGAGCTAATGTTCTCTAGAGTTTCTTATAGCTTAGTTTGGGGTGATTGTAAACTCCAAGCCTTTTTGGATGATGTGCATAGAATCTACAACCTTACAAACCTATATATTCATTGTGCTCTGCATTTCAACAGTAGCTGAATTAAACTGTTTTTAGTTTGACAACCTAATGTTTTTGCTTCATCCAAGAACTAAAAGTGGGAGAACTGAAATTATCTGAACTGTCCTGATTAAACGTGGACCTTCTGGCTGATCTCTATGCCTTCCTAGTGAAACTGCTAAGAATTCTACCATAAAGGAAGCTTCGTTTGATTAATTTCTGTATTTGGAACTGATCTTTGGAAGCTGAGGTAGTAGAACCTATAAAGATTTTCCGGGTAAGTGGAGCCCTGGTGGTACACTGGTTAAATTCCTGGCTGCTAATTGAAAGTTAGTGTTTTGAACCCACCAGCCATTCCACCGGAGAACAGTGTGGCAGTTTGTTTCCATAAAGTTGCAGTCTTGTAAACCATAGAGGTATTTATACTCTGTCTTATAGTCCCTTAATGGGTCAGAATCTGTTCAACACAGTGGATTCATCATAGCAATTAGAGAGGTTCTTCCTCTTTCCACTCTCCTACTTCCTAAATAATCAGAGAAGCTGCACTAGAGGAAGAAGAAGGAGCACCTCAGGATTGGAGGAAGAGTTATAAACAACTCATGATATGCAAATGGCACAACTTTGTTTGTCAAAAAACAGAAACGAAGAAGACAACTTACTATTACTGATGGAACTTAAAGCCTCACTTTGGAGTATACCTCAACATCAAGAAAAAAGAAATCTTCAAAACTTGGCCAAAAGCATCATGATAAGTGGAGAAAATATTCAAGTTATCAAGAATTTATTTTTGCTTGGATCCACAGTCAATGCCTGTGAAGCAGCAGTTACGAAATCAGATTTATGTTGTTAAGAGCCGTAGAGTTGAGGATGACTCATAGCAACCCTATGAACAAGCAATCTGAATCCTGTTCTACGATGATCATTGTTTCCTGCTGTTCATAGAAGATGATTTATAGCAATAGACAAATCTGTTGCAAAGGACCTCTTTAAAGTATGAAAGAGGAAGGATGTCACTCTGAGTCCTAAGGTACACCTGACTCAAGTTATGGTATTTTCAGTTTCATCATATACATGTGAAAGTTGTACAGAGGACTGAAGATGCCTTAGAAGTATTTGGTAAGAAAATTGAATATACCATAGTATGCCAAAAGAACAAACAAATCTCTCTTGGAAGAAGTACAGCCAGAGTGTTCCTTAGAAGTAAGGAATGGGAGACTTCATTGCATAAACTTGGAGCATGTTACAGGAAGTGTCAGCCTCTGGATAAACACAATAAATGCTTTCCAAATTAAAAGGACAACAACAAAAGGAGTTAGACCCCCAGTGGACCAACCTGGTGGCTGCTACAATTAATTTAAGTACAACAGGGATTATTGGGGATGGGAGTGGGGGTGGAATATTCTTTGGTTCTGTAAGATTTCTATGTTTTAGCTCACTTGCTGGCACCTAACAACTACTTTCCAAAACTTCTGGATTGGATTAGATCAAGAGCAAGAAATTAAGAGCCCGTGCTAGTTTCTAGTTGCTGCTGTAACAGAAGTACTACCAACCATCAACAACATTTAGTTTCCAATTGCTTCAGTAGCAAAAGCAGTATGAAAGTCAGCTGTGAGGGAACTCTCAAGAGTACTGAAGAGCAATGACGTCAGGCTGGAGACTAAGGTGCGCCTGTTCCAGGCTACAGTCTTTGCAATTACGTGCTGTGCATCACAGAGTTAGACAGTGAATAGGGGTGATAGA
>NW_006399812.1:1674226-1685848 GCF_000299155.1 Elephantulus edwardii | reverse complement strand
GAGGAGAGGAAGACCCTTGATGAAATGGATCAATTCTGTAAGTGGAGTGGTGGGAATGAGTGTGCTTGAGATGGCAAGGTTGACACAGGATAGAACGGTGTTTAAGGGCTCTTGTACATAGGGTCACTGTGAGTCGCAAGCGACTTGATGGCACATAACAACAACAACAGATAAAACCAACACATTCTATAGTTCTGGAAGTGTGACGTCTGAAATGAGCTTCACCAGGGTAAACCCAAAATCTTGACAGAATTACATGCCTTCTGGAGGCTTGAGGGGAGATTCTTGCTGTTTTTGGCTTCCAGAAGCTGCCCATATTTCTTGACTCAGGGACCTCTTTTTCCATCCTCAAAGCAGGCAGTGACTGGTCAAGTCTTTCTCATACTACCTTATTCTGACCTCTGCTTCCATAGTCACATTGCCTTTTCTGACTCTGTTGCCTCTCTCTTTTCCTTATAAGGATCCTTGTGATTACATTGGGCCCTAGAGGATAATCCAGGATAATCTTCTCATCTCAAGATCCTTAACTTAATCATAGCTGTAAAGCCCCTTTTGCCATGTAAGATAAGATATTCACCAGTTCTAGGGATTAGGATATGGATGTCTTTGGGGGGCCATTTGTCTGTCTGCCACACATACATAATATTGATCGTGTGGTATTAGCTCTGGAGACCACCCTTTTCTCTCTTCAAAGATACATTGCTATCAGAGTAAGTCATTTTTACCATTCATCAGGGACCTTCTGCCTCACTGTTGCTACCTCTTGTGCCTCGGCAGGGAATTTATTAAAAGGAAAAAGAAGTACTCAGTTGGGAGGCAGTTTTGTCAATTCAAATGGAGCCAGCATCAAGGCCTTCAGAAAATTAATATATTGTGGCTCTTGCTATCTACTATATATATACACACACATACATATATATACACACATCATATACAGATACATATACATGTACATGTACATATATAAATAGAAAATTAATTAATTAATTAAAAATAGTGCAGAGTAAAAGCAGACAAGTACCTAGCACCAGAATCCACAGATATTTTGGATATTGACTCTCAGGAAATGTTGTGAAATATTAGGTTTTAAGTTCTCTTGGAGTTCAGATGCAGTAGATATGTTGTATTCAATACTGAGGCAACATATATTTACTCTTAAGTGGTAAGACTTATTTGAAGAACTAGGAAGTTATCACATCCTCTTACGGGAAAGAAATTGCTTTGTAGAGCTTGATGCAATGCTGACATTGTTTATATGCTGCAGAAGCCATGAAGAATCATTGTTATTATCTGAAGCTGTTACAATGTCCCTATAAACAACAGATCTGAACCCTGTCCTCTCCTGTGCCTTCCTCACATCTCTGACTTACTTAAGCTCTTTGCTGCAGTCATTGTGTCAGTTCATCTGGTTAAAGGTCTTCCTCTCTTGATGACCGCCTACCATTCCAAGTATAATGTCCATCTCCAAAGAATAGCCTCTCCTAGCGATATTTATTTCAAGGGTGGTATTTTAATTGCCCTTACATTAGATGAAAAGTTAATCTTAGTCTGTCTTTAGAGTACTTAGGAACTGAGGATGAGACAGAGTACTAGAGAACCAGTCAATAAAAGTCTCATCTTTTTCACCATAAACTTTGGGAACTTTGTATTTCTCTCCTGATTTTGTTGAGACATTTGCCTGGTTTTCAAGAAAACCACAGCTCCCCATCTACTTTTACTTTCTGATTTGTTTTGATGTTATTGTTAATCACCATAGAATCAGTTTATACCATCTGCATTACTGAGTATAACTGTGCAGTGGCCTCAAAGGCCTAAAGGTCGATGACTTTAAAATCTGTCTGTTCTCTTTGAACAACTGCTGCTTGGTCTGTTTAAAGGTTTTTGCATGAATACATTTAAATGCTCTGGAATTCCATTCTTTGCAATGTTATCTGTACTTCTGTCCTGCTGGCCAATGCAGAGATCCTTCTCTTCCTCCAGTGGTGGACACCCTAGACCTCCCACTGGCCCACACTCTGATGGATGATAAGGGGGTGATAAGTTACTATTGGGGTAATGAGGGACTTCTCCAGAGTGCTGAAGAGCAATGCTGTCAGTCTAGAGACTAAGGTGTGTTTGATCCAGGCCACTGTCTTCTCAATTGCTTGCTGTGCATCTAAGATCTGGACAGTGAATAAGGATGACAGAATTATTGATGCCTTTGAGTTGTGGTACTGAAGAAGAGTATTGAATATACCATGGACCTCCAAGAAAACAGATGTATCCTGAAGAGGGTGAAACCAAGTTGCTTCTTGGAGGCAAGGATTTTGAAGTTTTATCTCACATTTTTTGGCATGTTGCTAGGAGTGAACAATCCTTGGAGAAAGACATCATGCTTAGAAGGGTGGAGGGTCAGCACAGAGGAGGAAGACCCTGGGTGAGATGGATTGACATACTGACTGTGGCAGTGGGAGCAGGTGTGTCAGAGATAGTGAGATTGGCTCAAGGTAGGACAGGGTTCAGAGCCATAAGAACAACAACAAACCCTTGTGAAGCCACTGCATTGGTGGCCCCTCTGCCATTCCAGCACCCTCCATCTGACAGTGTCAGGGGGTATGATTGGCAGCACAATCTCCCATGCTCTTCTCCTGAGGCTCCTGTTACTGTATTCCATAAGACTTTTTGGCTATAATATTTCCTAAAGTAGATTGTCAGGCTTTTTCCTCTGTAGTGCTGCTGGGAGGGTTTGCATTGCTTTTGGTTATCAGCCCAGCACAGATTGTTTATGCTGCCCAGGGACCTAATTTCCCTTGATGGAGGTGTGCTAACCTGCCTTCAAATTAGATATAAGGATGTTTGGCGAATGGCAAGGGAACACTGACTGATGATATTAAAAAAAGGTTCACACCTGTGTTTGGGCATTGGCGTTCCGGTTGGCCAGGTGCTGTGGAGCCCCATCCTCCAGGCCTCCAAGCATTTCTACAGTGTGCGAGACCTGAAGGCACAAACAGTCTTCTAGAAGAAAGAGCTCCTGAGAGACAAGCAGAGGGAACAATTGGAATAGAACATTCTGTGTTTGCCATCACTTGAGGCATCAGATAAATGCTTGCTGGGAATTTGGCCAAAACCTATAGGGAAAAGTGAAAGCTGGAAGCGTTTAGAAAATGCAGAATTTGAGAGTTTTCCTAATTATAATGAAACTTCCCCAATTAATTCCCTAATTAATGTTTTTTGCCACTGTTTTTGCCATGTCTAGGAATAAGATTAATCTGGTCTGACAGTTTTGAGGAAACCTGTTTATTCTCAAGCTCTCTCCTGGCTGTCTACATAGAGGGATGTTATGAGAGAAAAATCTTTATAGGATGTTTTGAGAACGGCGAAGCAAACAGTATGGACAGAAAGTTCGTATTTTTTATTCTACAGTATTTTCCTTTTGTTCTTGAGAATCTAGGACATTGCAAGTGCATTGTCATGCAAACAAATACTCTTTACTGAAAGAAATTCAGATTCTGTAGTGGTCTTAAAGCATGGATAACATTGAAAAAAAATGAGGATTTCAGAGCATTTAATTGTGTTCCTGCAAAACCTGTATATAGACCAAGAAATAGACATTTGAACAGAAGAAGCGGCTACTGTGTATTTCAAAATTAGAAAATGTGTGTGTCTGCTCATTGAGGGCACAGTGATTGCCCTAGAACATAATTTGTGTGGTTCTGGAGGACTTGTTTAAGGGAAAGAAAACCTTAGTCAGCATTTTAAGATAATTTTAGAAGAAATAAGTTTGGGCCAGGGAGAAATTTGCCATATTTACCCCCATCCCACCCCCCAGACCTTGGATTTTCGTTCATTTCATGGTCAGCTTCTATTTGCCTACTGTCCCACGGAGTGAGTCTTCTCCTAACTTGATATAACACCCAAGGAACTTGGTGAAGAATCAGCTGAGGTGGTTCTTGTGAAAGCTAAGGAATTCTATCTGGAGCAGAGAGTTTGGGTCCATATTTCATTCATGAAGGACTTATAGTTCGTTGTCATGCAAATAAGTGCTCTATTTACTGGAAATAATTCCGATTCTGTAATGATCTTAATTCATGGATAACATTAAGGAGAATGGGGGCTCTAGAACATTTGATTGTGCTCATGCAGAACATATATATATAGACCAAAAAGTGGTTGTTTGAATAGAACAAAGGGATCTTACATGATTTAGAGGAAGAAAATATGTGTCAGAGTTATATATATATCCTTTCTCCGTGCCTATTCAGTTTGTATGCTAAGAAAATAATTTGAGAAGCTGAGTTATGTGGAAAAAAAATGCCACAAGATTAGAGGAAGGCTTATCAATGTCCTTGTATACAAAAAGTGAAGAAGACTGGAAACACTTTTAAGAAGATCAAAGGCTACAGCCTTCAATGTGGAGCATGCCTCTACATCAGGAAAACAAAAATTCTCACAATGGGATCAATAGGCAACATTATGATAGATGGAGAAAAGATGGTAATTGTCAATGATTTAATCTGGCATGGATTCACAGTCAACACCCTTGGTAACAGCTGTCAAAAAATCAAAAGACATATTTCCTTGGATCCATAATCAACACCAAAGGTAGCAGCAGTCAAGAAATCAAAAGATGTGTTGCGTTAGGGAAAACTGCTATCAGGAATCGCTTCAAAGTATTTTCACTTCCTCTGTAAGTATGTGAAAGTGCTTCTGTTCAGTTCTTTCACCTCTGCATCCTTTCCATTAGTTTTGACTTCTGGTAATCTCTGCTTTTAGCCAAGAGCTATCTGACAGTAGCAATGATATCCCTGGTGCCACAGCCTCTTCTGAAGCCAGCCTGAATTTCTGGCTGTTCCTTGTACAGAAAGTCAACCATTCCAGCCATTCTGAAATAGCCTTCAGTGCGATATTACTTGCTTGTGATATTAGTGAAATTGTTTGATAATTCCCACATTGTGTTGTATCACCTTTTTGGGGGGGATGTAAACAAATACAGATCTCTTCCAGCTCAAGGTATACTGAAGGCATTAGTAAAGAACTGAAGGCCCCAGGAACTATGCTGAGTAAGCAAGAAACACAATGGTGTAGCTGTCAGTATCATTTTGAAGCTGTTTCAGGATCAGTTTATCTCTAGGTAGATAGGACTAGTACCCTTCTGTAGGCTGCAGACTCTGCCAGCAGAACTGACCTTTCATGGGGTGGCCTGCCCACTGGCCTGTCCCTACCCTGCTCAGACCTCAGCTCCCCAGAGTGGTGCCATGTATGTGTAGTTGTTCTGGGGGCAGGGCTCAGCTCTGAGTCCACAGCATCCTAGCCCGCATTTTTTACCATGCTGGTGACCCGACCGTGTCCGAACTGTGCTTCATAGAGTCTTCAGTGACTGACTTTTTTTTTTTTAATGTGACTGAATTTTTTTAGCAGTAGGTTGCTGGGCATTTCTTCTAAGGTGCCCTGCAGTTTCTGAATTAGCAGCCAAGCATATTAACCATTGTGCACCACCTCGGGGTATAAGCATCTTCCTGTGAAGGCAAAACCCAAAGCAGTCCAACTGACAGTGACCCTGTAGGACATAGTAGCGCTGTCCTGTCGTGTAGCCAAGAACGTGATCTTTACAGAAGCAGGCTGCCTCCTCTTTCTCATGCAAAGTGGCTGGTGAGTTCAGACTACCAACATTTTGGCTAACGTGTGAGTGCTTAACCACTGTACCACTAGAACTCCTCCTTGAAGGTCAGAACAGAGGACAGCCTGAGAACGTGCTCACTGAGAGGACAACCCTCTTCAGCATGTGGTTTAAATGGCAGTGCTTTGTTAGTCATCTCAGAGCAGAATCTTCCCATTTGTGGGCATTCTTTCCTTGTTTATATTTAGCAACAGGCATCTGAAGGCATAAAACACATGACAAATGCTGTTTAGGTGAGCAGGACTGGATTTACAGACTGTACTTCCTGCAGATAACCACATCTGCTGTGCAGTGTGTTCCCTGAATATGTTCTCGGAAGACTGCAACTGGTAGACAGGAAGAGATTCAGATGATTTGCAGATAAAAGGAAGAGAAATTTTCAATTGTGAATTTTTAAAAAAAAAAGTTTCTGGGTTTTGTATAGTCTTTCTATACATTGTGTTTCCTGCCTATACATTGTGTTTTCTATAATTAACTACTACTGATCAATGCCCTTTATCACCCTGGTCTCATACAATCCCCATTGCACCTTCCTGTTCCATCATACAACCCCTCACCCTGCATCTGTCCCACAGAGGACCTGGTGGGTTTTGAACAATATGCTTTTGGGTTGGTAATCCAACTTCTTACCACTAGGCCTTCAGAGCTCCCTAGCATTTATTGAACGATGTAGACCTATAACTGGAGATTATAATTCAATCTACAGTTTATGGGGAGCATGCTTGCAGCATAAATACTGAGCACTGTGTGGTCATTTGGGGGAACTGGAATTTGCACACAAGGGAAAGGTAGTTAAGACCGGGAAAGTTGGTCCACGGCATAAAGAAACTCTTCCAAAAAACTGATGTATCTTCTAAAAATGCTCAGATTTTTACTTATAGCAGTTATAACCATGATGATTTCACATCTGTTCATCAGACAGTTATAATCTGCAAAGGGTGAGTGTTTGACAGTTACTTGTTCTCACATATAGATGAGATAATTGGGGTTGAACCTTTAGATGTACTTAAGCAAACATGCTCTAAGATTTTTTAATAATATAAACCCACCCAAACAGTAACAGTTTAATAATTTGCAACTCTTGTTGTTAGTAGGTGTTATCAAGTCTATTAAGACTCCTAGCGACCCTGTGAACAAGAAGATCTGAAACTTGTCCTATCCTGATATTCTTGTCACCATCTCTGATATGCTCGAGCCCGTTGTTACAGTCGCTCTGTCAGTCCGTCTTCCTCTCTTTCTCTGACGCTCCACCTTTCCTGGCATGATGTCCTTCACTAAGGACTGGCCTGTCCAGACATACCCAAAGTATGTAAGACCACGTTTGACTATCCTTTCTTCTGAGGAGCACCCTGGTTGCACTTCCTCTAAGAATGACTTGCTTGCTCTTCTGGCAATCCATGGAATATTCAGGACTCTCCCCAACACTATAGTTCAAAGACATTGCTTCTTCATCTGTCATCTGACCTACTGTACAACTTTCAGATGCATAGGAAGCAGTTGAAAATACCATGACTTAGATCAGGCGTATCTTGCTTGGTCTTTTTACTGCTTTCTTGCTCCTTAGCACTTTGGAGAAGTTCTTGACAGCAGATTTCCTCCGTGTAACATATCTTTCTTGCTGCTTGTATCATGAATGTTTATTGTGGATCCAAGGAAAATGAAATCCTTGACTATGTCAGTCTTTTCTCCATGTATCATAACTTTGCCTGCTGGTCTAGTGGTGACGATTTTTGTCGTCTTTGTGTTAAGATGTAACCCATATTGAAGGGTGTGGTCTTTGATCTTCTGTGGCAAGGTTTTTAAATCCTCTTCACTTTCAGCAAGCAAGGTCCTGTCATCTGTATAATACAGGTTTGTTGATAAATCTTCTGATTCTAATGACACATTCTTTTTCATAAAGTTCAGTTTCTTGAATGATTTACTTAGCAGCATCATGATAGATGATGAAGAGATTGAGATTGTTGACAGCTCCAGTTTGCTTGACTTCACAGTGAACACTCTTAGTACCAGCAGCCAGGAAATTAAAAGATGAATTGCTTTGGGAAAGTCTGTTGGCAGAGAACTCTTCAAAGTACTTAAGAGCAGTGATGTCACTCTGGAGACTAAGGTGCGTGTTGATACAGGCCATGGTCTTTGCAATTACTTGTTAGGCGTCAGAAAGCTGGACAATGACTAGGGATGATAGAAGGAGGGTTGATGTCTTTGTGCTGTGCTGCTGGAGAAGAGTATTGACTAGACCATGGGCTGCTAGGTGAACAAAGAAGTTCATCCTGGAGAGGGTGAAGGCAAGCTGCTCCTTGGAGGCAAGGATTCTGAAGCTTTGTTTGACATACTTAGGACTTGTTGCAAGGAAGGATTAGTCCTTGGAGAGGGACGCCATGCTTGGGAGAGTGGAGGGACAGTGCAGGAGAGCAAGACCCTCGAAGAATGGATTGATTTAGTCACTGGGGTCATGGGGATAGGTATGTCAGAGATGATAAAACTGGTTAGAGCAGGATTTAGGGACGCTTTCCATAGTGTCGCTATGAGTTGCAGGCAACTCAATGTCACATAAGAACAACAAAATTTGAATAATATGTACCATTGGATTGAAATGGACCCATACCTGACCCTCCTGTAGGTTTTCAGAGGCAGTACATCTACTGGGAGGAGATTGCTCGTCCTTTTGTGAAGCAGCAGGGGGTTTGAACCATTGTGAAAGAAGGATATAACCCTGATGCACACCTTTCCTGATTTTAAACCATACAGTGATCTCTTGTTCTATTTGGGTGCCTGCTTTTTTGTCTATATTTAGTTTTCATATAGACACGATTAAATCTTCTGGAATTCCCATTGTTCTCAATGTTATCCATAATTTGTTACGATCCACAGTGTCAAGTGCCTTTGCATTGTCAATAAAACATCTTTCTGGTATTCTCTGCTTTCATCCAAGATCTATCAGACATCATCAGTGATATCCTTTGTGTCATGGCCTCTGGTGAATCCAGATTGAGTTCCTGGCAATCCTTTTTCAGTGTATTGTTCTAGCTGATTTTACATAATACTCAGTAAGATTTTACTTACATGTGATATTAATGATATTGTTGAATAATTTCCACATTCTGTTGGATCACCTCTTTTTGAAATGGAAACAAATTGGATACATTTATTACATACCGTCTGGGATTTTTGGTTTTTTTATGATTAAAAGCTCCAGATACAAATTCTCTACAAGTTAAAGAGGGGAAAAAGACCTTTCAGTCACTTGGCCAGGGAGCTGTTTCCAAATATTTTGGCATAGACTGGTGAAATTGCAACTAGGCATACAGAAATCCAGGAGAAATATTTTTTTTAAGCTTGATATAATTTGCTCCAATTACTTCTGTTCTTTCTCTCTGTCTGGGGTTATTTTAACACTCCAGCTAGTGTCTAGAAACAACTCCACAATTAAAGAATTGAAGCCATTTGCTGGGATATAAATGTCAGAACACGATGATCCTTCCATTTCACTGCCTTGCAGGATTTAAAATGAATCTGCTCCTTGAAAAGAAGAAGAAAAACAGATTGTTTTATCCTTGCTCTGCATATACAGGGATAAGTATGGATGTTAGTCTTTGTAGAGTGAGGAATTTATATCTGGAGCTTCTAATTATTATAAAATACCAACAATTCACAGGCACTTTGTAATACTACATCCAACTTATAAAAGCATCTCTGTGTTAAACTAAGAATGATATTCACACAGTTAAAACGTTGTATTTAGCTGATTCATGTTATATTGCATCAGATGTTGTCCATACTGCCTGAAGAGCATAGGCTAAGAAAAGATAAGAAAATAGAAGGTGGCCAACATTCAGTCACCATATGTCATACTATACTCATTGGTGTTGAGTCAGAACTGGCCCTCCAGAAGCTTGATGTTGCACAAGAGGAGATTGGCCATCTTTCTCCCTCAGAGCAGCTGGTGGATTCAAACTGCCTGCCTTGGAGTTGGCAGCACAGCTCCCTGTTGATTAGGTCACCAGAGCTCATACAGAGACTCGTGGGTGCTCTTAAACTTACTACAGATAACATGTTTTTTTTTCAAGGGAATGTGTTTATCGGATACAAACACTATGCTAACTTTCATATTTAAATATCTCTTTGGCTCATTTAGGTGGCAACTGTCCTTAACCATGTTTTATAAATGAAGATATATGCTAAAAGATGTTCATCAATGAATCTTTAAACTGGCCTATTAACAGGTTGTATGGGAATGCTTTCTTTCTAAAGACCTAAGATCTCAGGGCCTCTCTCTGGAGACTGAGATTTAGAAGTTCTAGGTTAATGACTTGATTGAGTTCATTATGGTTAAGGGGTTTTCCTGATTGATTCCAACTAGTGCCTGTGTATAGAGGTCATACTTAGTTGGAGGGGTCACCTGACCTCTCACTGGTCTTGGATGATAGGGCTGCGATTGAGATTCTGGTCTCAGATGATCTGTAAGTGACCGTTTAAGGGGCTTGAGTACATTGTTGTTTGTCAAGTCAGAACTGACCTGTAGCTCCAGTGGATTTTCAGAGGCAGTTAATCACATGATTGCCCATCCTGTCACAGAGCAGCTTTGAACTATGTGACTTTGGAATTGCAGTTTGATTGCTTACCCCTGGGTGACCAGAGTTCGCTAGGCTTTTCAAAAGTATCGTGGGATCCTAGCACTTGGAAGAACCCTGGCATATACCTTGTCTGATGTGCTTCTTGTCGTGGGGTTCCTCTTATGGACATGGCCACCTGAGCCTCTGTTGGAGCAGTTCCAAGAAGACAAGCTTCCAGTTCGCCCAGGAAGCCCTTTCTGTTGCAGAGCAGTTCCAATTACAAGCATCCCTCACTTTACTGAACACGGCAGATATTTCATTTATTACATATTGAAGGTGCGTGGCAACCCTGCCTTGAGCAAGTCTGTCTCCTTCATTTTCCCAACAGCACAAGCTCGCTTTGTCTGTCTGTATCACATCTTAGTAATTCTTGCTGGATTCGTATTTCAGACTTTTCCCTCACTGTACACTTAGTAGACTGCATTATAAATGTCTCTTACGTGTCCTGGGAGATCAAACCATTTGAGGGACTTGCTTTCTTGTGATGTTCCCTTTCTTGCAGTGGTCTGGAGCCAAGCCCACACTATTACTCTGGGCACTGATACTCTGTTTGCAACTTTGGAGATTTTCAGAGTAAATCCCATTTCAATCTTGCTTGGCATGATAGCTTTCATATAACAATATGGAGAAACCCAGTTGATTTCTAGAGACTTTTTTCCCTGCTTCTAAAACTATCATCTTCAGTATGGGTTACATCAAGATCACGAAGACAAAAATCCTCACCACTGGACTGATAGTCAACATCATAATAGGTGAAGAAAAGATCGGAATTGTCAGTGATTTAATTTGGCATGGATTCACAATCAACAACCTTTGGTACCAGCAGTCAAGAAATCAAAAGACATATGACATTGGGAAAACCTGCTGTTAAGGACCCCTCCAAGGTGCTACAGAGCAACGATGTCAATTTGAACACTAAGATGCACCTGATTCAAACCATGGTCTTTTCAGTTACTTTCTCTGCATCTGAAAGTTGGACAGTAAATAAGGATAACAGAAGAAGAATCAGTGCCTTTGACTTATGGTGTTGGAGAGAGTACAGACTATTTCACAGACTGCAAAAAGAACAAGCAAATATGTCTTGGAGAAAATGCACCCTTAGAGGCAGGGATGGTCAAATGTAATCTCATACACTTTGGACGTGCTGTTGGAGGGACATGCTGTTCTGAGAAAAAGACATCACTGTGGGAAAGGTACTTGTTCTGATTGTTATTGTTTACCATTGAGTTGACCCATCACTGACCTTCCAGTAGGTTTTCCAGAGGCAGTAAATTGACTGGGCAGAGATTGCCTATCCTTCTTCTTTGGAGCAGCTGGGGAATATGAACCATGTGCCATAGGGTCCGCCGTGCA
>NW_006399812.1:1650412-1671281 GCF_000299155.1 Elephantulus edwardii | reverse complement strand
GTGGATTGATTCAGTGACTGGGATAATTGGGATGGGAGTGTCAGAGACAGTGCGATTGACACAGGACAGAGCGGAGTTTAGGGCTGTGTACATAGGGTCGCTATGAGTTGCAGGCGACTTGAAAGAACAAGGTTTATATCTGAGTTTGAATCACTTAAAGAATCTGCTCACCCAAAGAAATGCCACTATTGTTTCAATTTATGACCCATCCCAACCACCAAAATGTCTCTCAGCTTATCAGAAGCATAGATTGTTGTGGTTTCATGTCAAGATTTTATCACTTGTTAGCCTCCCTCCTTCATCATTCTCATTGCTGTTGAGTCTGAACTGACGTATAGCTGACACTTGAGTAGGTTTTTAGGAATTTAAATCCCATGGCAGACTGCCCTGCTTTCTCCCCAAGATCTGCTGGTGGACTTGAACTCTCAGAGAGATTCAATCCATGTGGATTATGCCACCTCAATTCCCTTGATCCCGCATAAATGTTTGTAAATTTCTCTTTCCATTTAACTCTGTGTCAGAACTCTTATCATGCACGCATTTACATTGTGATTTTTGACAAAGATTGCTCAAGATCCAGGTCAAAGAGCAAGATATTGGAACACAGAGAAGTAGCAGTGCTGAACCAGGCCGCGTCTGTCTGAATTCTATACAGCTTATGATCTCGGCAGCACAAGGCCAACCTTTACAGGAGAACAAACTGTTCTGGAACGTTTCCTCCACTGTATTCAAAGCAAACATATTTTTCTCCTATATTGAACCCTTCAGCCTTTTGTGTTTAAACTGTTTCCCATCTTGTTTGAACTATATTTTTCTGGAACAAACATTTTTTGTGGGCAGTGTAAATAACAGCTGACATTCTGCCTCTGTTGACTTTCTTATGTCTCATCCGGGCCGTTATTTAGTTAACAGTTTGGAGACTTGGGTTCGTATCTCTGCCTTGTCACCAATGTAGACAAGTCTTTTAATTTTCTATGATAAAGTGCTTTTGTGGATCCCCCTCCCTCCTCGTTGCTACCAGGTTGGAACTGGCTCATAGCTGACCTGTCAGTAAGTTTTCAGAGGCTGCAAATCACATGGGAGAAGATGGCCCGGCTTTCTCCTGTGGTGGAGCTTGTGGATTTGATCCACCTGCCTTTGAGTTGGTAGCTTAACTCCTTCACCACGAGGCACCAGAGCTATAAATACCCTGGCCATAGCTTTAGCGGAAGCTCTGGTGGCTTAGAGTCAGAAAGCTCTGCTGCAATCCCGAAGGCAGGCAGTTTGAGGCCACCAGCTGCTCCTCCTTTGTGATAACTGCTTCTGAAAACCTGCTGGATGGTTAGCTGTGGGTCGGTTCCAATTTCAGCGGTACACAATTACAACAGCCCATAGCTTTAGTACCCACTGGCTAGAGATCACCAGAGAAATAATGGTGCATGAAGCAATGTGCATTATTAATTGCCATTTTTATAGCCACTGTCAGCTTATTATTGAAATTTAGGCTCTCTTCCCAACATACTGTTTAGTTCCTCACCCCCCCTCCCATTACCCATTAATTTTGACTGGGTGCAGTTATAAAAAATAGTTGCCAGAATATACTGACTTTTCAAGAAACAGCAGACCAAGCGGTGAGAAATGACCTTCTTTAGACTTCAGAGGAGTTTTGTGAGGGCTGGGGTGGCACGTGGTGCTCTGATTTGTGCCTGTATTCCATTTGTTTTCAGGGCAGAAGAGGATAAAGCAGCTTTTCCTCCTTCACCTCACCCATCTCTCTCTTTGACTAGATAGACTGTTCAGTGAAACTGTTTTTATCTCCTTGGGGTTGAATGGTGGGGAGTGGCATAAACAGCAAACAATTCTGGTGGCTGCTGGCCAAAGGGTTGGAAATTCAAGCCCATTCAGAGGCACCTCCTTTTGAAGGTGAAGGAGAGGGTTTCAGCATTCTCCTGAAAAATCAGACGTAGAAACCCCAGTGGAGGACAGTTGTGACACACGTCTGTTGCCATAAATTTGAAGCTGTGTATCTGGTTTACAGGTTAGCGGTCTGGACTTTTGAACAGTTTACCTCTAACCACCCTCCCTCCCACACACAATGGAAGTTTGGATAGATCTTAAATTCACTAGGTGAGAAGAAAGAGAATAAGAATGGTTTAGGTGGAGGTGCATGTCAGTGAAGTGCAAATTCGTGTGATCATGAACTATATTTCCTTTGAAGATGTGAAATACATGATATCTCCTCATTACCCCATGGAGACGTTCACAGATGTTTGCCAAGCTGTGTGGATACCTATTGACTAGAGTAAAGGGCTCAAGTGTGTCAGAGATAATGGGGATGGCATGGAATAGACCAGTGGTCACATCCGTTGTTTATAGGGTTGTTGTGAGATATGCTCGATTCAGAATCACCCAGCCACCACTACCACCACCACCACAACCACCACCACCACCACCGCCACCGCCACCACCACCACTGCCACCACCACGTGTCCTTATTTGTAATCGCTTCTTTAACTTTACTTGAAGCAGTTTTGTGATGGCCGTCAAAGACTTGTGGTTCAGTAGAGGAGCTTTCCTGTTCCCGGTGGGAGATCACCTGTCTGTCATTAGTGGCTTACGTGTTGCTATGATGCTAAACGGGTTTCACTGGAGTTTCTAGACTAAAATACATTAAGGAGAAATGTCTGGCAGTTGAAGCCAACCACTAAAATTTATGGGATTAGTGGAACACAAGGGAGGAAGCTGAGAAAGTGTGGTTACATTGTAGATATTGTAGCTAATGTCATAAACCAGTGTGTATGAATGGTTGAGTGGAAAGCTAGTTTTCCTTGTAAGCTTTTTCTCAAATCACAATAAAAAGGAATAAATAAAATCCAAACCCCTTATAGATCACAGTAGCTCTGTCTACAGTCTGATTAAGGGAGGGGCAGGGCAGACCAGCATTTTGTTCCAGTGTACATTAGGTCATTGTGATTTGAGACCAGTTCAGTAGCAACATGAAATGCAAAAGTATTTCACAAATGGTAAGTATTGCTTGGTTCTTTCCCGTTTAGAATGAGTAGTAAGACTAAGTCAGTAATTTTGAGAAGGGAGAGAGTGAGTTCCCTTTCGTGCAGTGATAAGGACTACTTTGCTCTGAAGCAACTTAGGTTGGACTCTGATGCAGTCATTAGAAAGGAAGAAATAAATGCACGGCCCTAGGTCTGCCAGAACCTTGGTATTTCACATCATTACAAACACATTAAAATATAATCGACATCTAGTCGTGGCATTGTAGAATGTGCCAATTAGAATATTTAACTCTGTAATAAAAGAGGAGTTAATAAAACTCATCTAAGAAGTGGAAAATAAGACTGGAAGTGGCGTTTTGGACTTTATTCAGGGGGCATGGAACATAAAAGGGTGTGGAACTCTAACTCCGCTCATCTGATGCCCCTGCTCCTCACCCGCTCCTTTATTACTGTGTCTGTAGTGATAGTAGGATCTTTTTTCTTAAGGATTCTAGTCTCAGTTTGAACTCGTTACTGTTTTTATTGTTTAATGACATATATGTTGTTTGTTATTTGCCATCGAGTCAGACCTGACGCATAGCTGACCCTCCAGCGGGTTTTCAGAGGAATTTAATTGCACGAGAGGAGATTGCCCATCTTTTTCCTGCGGAGCAGCTGGTGGACTTGAACTGTGGGCTTTGGAATTGTAGTGCAGCTCATTGCCACTAGGCCACCAGAGCTCCTTCCCTATTATAATATACCTTTAATGAACTCTAAGCACAAGCTAGGTTCCCCCTCCTTCCTGCTCCAAAAAAATCCACACCAAACCCACCCACTGTCTCTACTCATCATGGCCCCTTGCACAGAATACAACTGTCCTCTGGGTGTAATCTTTTGCAGAACTGATGGGATAAGGCATATTGCCATGTTACATCCCCCACCAACAGTGGACGAGAGTTCCCGCTGCTCCACAGCCTCACTAGCACCCAGTGTTTTCTGCTGTCCTGGTCAGTGCCCACTCTTACAGGGGTGCGATCCCACCCCTCCGGTGTTTGTGTAATTTTTTTTTTTTTATTTCTCCTTGTTGTGAACCATTTAATTGGATCCGACTGGCACCAGAGGAGATTGCCCCTCCATCTCCAGCAGAGAATCTGGTGGATTTGAACAATGGGCCTTTGGAATTGCAGTGCAGCTTCTGGTCACTACTAGGCCACCAGAGTTTGCTTTCTCTGGTGTTTTGATTTTCTTTCCTGCACGGCCAACAACTGACCATTTTCTCAGGAGCTTGTAAAGCATTTGAATATCTCCCTTGGTGGAATGTCTGCTCAAGTCCTCTGCCCACTTTTGATTGTGTTGTCTTTTTTAGCTGTTGTTGAACTGTCTTTCATATTTATTGTATTTCATGAATTTTGAAGCTTTAGAAGCCAACTTCAAAATAAACACTAAACTGAGTCAAGGTTACAATTCAATCATATTTTGCTGGATTTTTTTTTTGTATGACAAATCCCATAGACTTACCTTTCCCCAGAAATTTCTACTCCATAAGCATCGAGTAAGGAGCTCTTATGGTACATTATGTGTTTCATTGCTAACTGAAAGGTCATTGGTTCAAATCCAATAGCTGCTCCATGGGAGAAATGTGGGCAGTCTCCTCCTATAAACACATGAAACTTCAAAAATCCAATAGGCACTGTGAGTCAATAATACACTGTACAACAGAGAATTTGGATTTTTAAATTTTTATTTTTTTAAAAAAGTGCAGCATTTTGAGCTGCTGACCAAAACAGCAGAAAGGACAGAATACCAGAAGAGTGTCTATCTGTGCTTCATTGACTATGCAAAGGCTTTTGACTGTGTGGATCACAACAAGCTATGACTGACTTTGAGAAGAATGGGAATCCCAGAACATTTGATTGTGCTAATGGGAAACCTATACTTGGACCAAGAGGCAATCGTCAGAACGGAGGGGGGAGACACTGGATGGTTCAAAATCAAGAAAGGGGTCTGTCAGGAATGTATTTTGTCTCCATACCTTTTCTTTCTTTTTTTATTATTATTAAATTTTATTCGTTTCAATGAACATTCACAGGGATTCTGGGCTTTCACTCCTTCATTGCCGCACCATTCTCTCCACCCTCCTCCCCAGTTTGTTCTTCTTCCCTGCGATCCGAATGTCTGTTTTAATTGTCCAATTGCCACAGTGCTTGTCAAAGTCAGTTCTGATTAATCTCCTTTGTCGGTGTGTCCTTTGCCATTCCCTATCACTCCTCCCTGAGAGAGACTTCACCCTGATTCATAAGGAAAAGGGGATGGCGTATTCTCTTAGCTACTTCCTGCTGAAAAGGGACGCTGTGGGTTTCAGGGTGAAGATCTTCTCTCACTACTCTAAAGGGCCCCTTTGGCAGTAGGAAACACATAGACTATTATGGAGATTGATTTTGGAATTTAGATGTCCATACCTTTTCAATCTGTATGCAGAACAGATCTTCTGAGATGCTGGGCTGTACGAGGAGGAATGTGGCATCAGGACTGGTGGAAGAATCATCAACAACTTGTGTTATGCGGATGACACAACCCTGCTTGCTGAAACTGAGGAGGACCTCCTTAAGCACTTGCTGCAGGTTAAGGACTGCAGTCTTCAATATGGATTGAAGCTCAACATCAAGAAAACAAAGATTCTCACCACTGGGCCAATTGGCAGCATCCGTATGGATGGTGAAGAAATTGAGATAGTTAAGTTTTCCTTTACTTGGTTCCACAGTCAGCACTCTTGGTAACAGCAGCCAGGAAATCAGGAGACGGATTGCGTTGGGAAAGTCAGCTGTGAGGGACCTCTCAAAGAGTACTGAAGAGCAACGACGTCAGGCTGGAGACTAAGGTGCGCCTGATCCGGGCTATAGTCTTTGCAATTACGTGCTATGCATTAGAGAGTTGGACAGTGAATAGGGATGACAGAAAGAGAATTGATGCCTTTGAGCTGTGGTGCTGGAGAAGAGTGTTGCATATACCATAGACTGCTAGGAGGGCAAACAGGTTTGTTCTGGAGAGGGTGAAGCCAGAATGCTCCTTGGATTCAAGTATTCGGAAGCTTCATCTGCCATACTTTGGGCATGTTGCAAGGAGGGACTGGTTCTTGGAGAGAGACATCATGTTTGGCAGAGTGGAAGGGTGGTTCAGGAGAGGAAGACCCTCGATGAGATGGATAGATTCTCTAAGTGGAGTGGTGGGAATGAGTGTATTTGAGACGGCGAGGTTGGCACAGGATAGAATGGCATTTAGGGTTCTTGTTCATAGGGTCGCTATGAGTCATAAGTGACTCGATGGCACTAACAACAACAACAACAATAGAAAACTCAGTGGTTCAAATCCATCAACCAATCTGCAGGAAACATGGGCAGTCTCCTAATTGTAAAGGTTTCCTGGCCTCACAAACCTGGTTAAAGTCACTGTAAGTCAGAATCAACTCTTAAGCAGAGTTTTTGACTTTTCAGTTTTGATAAAGTTCTGAGGTGGGTTTTTTTTTTTTTAAACCACTAGTGAACTGTTTAACAACATTGACTACAAATGTGTTTCTTGGGAATTCTACCACTGCGTAATTGCCTTCTTCATTTCTTTTCTTGCTTAACTAGTATATATAGTCACTGATTTATATGTGTGAGTGGTGATGTCAGCTGTCTGCCAGCATGATTGGAGAACGTACTATGAAATGAAGTTAATTTTGTATCTTCTTTTCTTAGAAACTCTCTTACACTTAATTTTAAACAGATAAGTGACATAAAAGACCAAACCACTTGAGATAATGCACTTAGAAGTTGCTGATTGAAGAGATTTTGCTTATTCTAATTTTGGTTTTAAAAGATTCTATTATTATATACCTTTTGGGAATAGATCTTTGGGTGTCAAAACAAAAAATACCCTAGCATAGATAGATAAAATCACAGATACAGGGGAAATTGGAGGGTTCTGACTGTGAGTTTTTCCATCCCCCCAAGTAATTTTCATTTTAATCCTGGAATTCATGTTTTAGTCATGGTTGTCAGCTGTAGAAAATATTATTTAGCCTAATAGTTTTAATTAAACTAAATATTTGTATTTTAAGCAAAACAGTTAACAACTGCATTTTATGCATCCTTTTTCTCCTCCTGGCTTTTCTTTAGAGATAATGATCTTTTGGGCTATTTTCCATAAATATGCATGTCATACTCATGTTTCTGTTTAAATGCATGCATGAGTAAGAAACACTGAATTTGATTAACTTTATTAACAATAAATAATGAGATATAGTCTTTTATGTTAACCCTTATTATGTATCAGCCTTTCAACATTTTGCTATGTGGACAAGCAATCATTTATAGCCTTTTAAAAAATATTTATGGTTTCTTTGACTAATTGCTCCTTATATGACTTAAAGCCTTTTGCACTGGTACCATTTGTTAAAACACAGCCAGAAGGAAGGTAGAGCAGTCTCATTTTTCAAAAATTTAGTGTCATTTTTATAGACAAATAACACTTGTAAATGATGGATAATAGCTGGCAGAATGCTGCATGGTATAAAATGTGCATGAATTATATTTTCTGGGAGTTAGAAGGTTAACTTGTCTATGAACTAATTGAAGCGCTTTATGGTAAATGCAAAATACTGTGTGCACATTATCAGCGTGGCTTAAACCAGCTGAAAAAGGAGTTTCCCTTCCCTTGGGTCTTATTCATTATCTCATCCTCCTTTCTGCCTGGCTGATGTATAAGGAGGGAATCTGATCATACTGCATCTATGGGATTTAGAAAAGAGAACACAGCATAACAGCATTTCAGAAGGCGGCAGAGTAATACTTTGCAGGTTAGAAATGGGATGGAGGGTTAGTGAAGGCATCAAAATTATCACTGCATAAGCATATATTTTTGTATTTGAACAAGCCATGTTTATCACACCAACTGTGGTTTCTCATCCTAGGAAAATACGTCATGGGAGAATGTTGTTGGTTTTTCCTACAGCTTACACTGTATAAGTAACAGGAATTCTTCACAAACCTTTTGTATTGGAAGGCTCATTCACAAGTCTCTTGCTCCTACACTGGGCAGTCATGTTAATGTGAAAACAAACAGTCTCAGTTTAGTAGCAATTAGAATGTCTGATTGGATATATGAATGTATTGGTGTTCAGAAACATCGGGCATGCAAAGGACAGGCTTTCACCCCCCTCCTGAGGCAAGGTTGGAGATGTATGTTCTGTCCGTGCGGGAGGTGTGTTTGAGGTCATTTTCATTTCCCTCGTCACTTCAGCTTTCCTGCATTGGGTGATCATGGTAGTCGAGATTATTAGCGGCTTTCTGGTTGATTCTGACTCCTGGTGACCTCCTGCGTTAACACAAGCAGAACTACTCCCTGGAGGGAACCCTGCATCAATTGACTGCTCACAGGAGGGTTGACAGTGCCTCTGAGGCAGAGGGCTCTGGGCTTCTGCTCCTGGAAAGATTACAGCCTACAGAACTGAGTGGGCAGTTCTGCTGTGTCACGTGGAGCTGCTATCAGTTAAAATCGACTCAAATGTTGTCAAGTGCTGTTGAGTTGACTGTGACTCACAGTGACCCTGTGAACAGTGGATCTGAACTCTGCCCTGTCCTGTGCCACCCTCATCATCTCTGACATACTAGAGCCTATTGCTGTAGTCACTGTGTTAACCCATCTCCTTAAGGGTCTTCCTTGCCTTCACTGACCCCATTTTTCCAGCATAATGTACTTTTCCAGGGACAGGCCCCTCCAAACAACATGCCCCAGGTACTTGGGGCAAAGTTTCACTATTTTTACCTTCAAGGATGTGTGTCTGTGTATGTACCATCAAATCAGATCTGAGTAGTACAGGAAGAGATTGCCCCTCCTTCTCCAGAAGAGCATCTGGTGGATTTGAACCGTGTACCTCTGGGATTGCAGTGCAGTATTGCCATGGGAAAGTCGGCTGTTAGGGACCTCTCCAAAGTACTGAAGAGCAGTGGTGTCTCTCTGGAGACTAAGGTGTGTCTGTTACAGACCATGGCCTTTGCTATCACTTGTTATGCATCAGAGAGTTGGACAGTGACTAAGGAGCATAGAAGGAGAATTGATGCCTTCGAGCTATGGTGCTGGAGAAGAGTATTGAGGGTACCATGTACTGCTAGGAAAACAGATTTGTCCTGGAAAGGATTTTAAACCAGTCGGCTCATTGGAGGCAAGGATTCTGAGGCTCCGTCTAACATATTTTGGACATGTTGTAAGGAGGGACCAGTCCTTGGAGAAGGACATCATGCTTGGTAGGGTGGAGGGACAGCGCAGGAGGGGAAGACCCTCTATGAGGTGGATTGATTCAGTGACTGGGGTAATCAGGATGGGAGTGTCAGAGACGGTGCGATTGGCACAGGACAGAGCAGAGTTTAGGGCTGTTGTACATAGGGTCGCTATGAGTCTCAGTTGACTCAACGGCATATAACAACAACAACAACAGCAACAAACCTTCAAGGAGCACCCTGGCTGTGGCTTTTGCAAGACATGTTTGTCCTTTTGGCGCTCTGTGCAATAATCAGCAAGTTTTAATAAAGGTAGCCAGGCCTTTTGTGGTACCACTGGGTGGTTTCAAACCACCAAGCTTTAGATTAGCAGACAAGTGTATGCCATGTGTTGTGGGAGGGGAAAGGAGTAGAAGAAAAGCCTTCATCTTACAAGGCAGAGAAGATTCTTTCTTGACTGGGTTGTCCATAAGCAGACTTTCAGTTTCCTGAATGTTGCTGCTGTTTCTCAAAATCAAGCCCAGTGCTTGAGTTGATTCCAACTCTCAGTTGACCCCTCTCCCCCCTAGGAGGTTTCTGAGAGTGTAAATCCTGTGGAAGGAGACTGCCCACCTATGACATGAATAGCTGACCCTCCAGTGGATTTCTGAGGCTGTAAATCCCATGAGAAGAGACTGCGCATCTTTTCCCCACAGAGCTGATGTTGGCTTTGAACTGTCAAGAGAGCTAAGCCGTTGGGTTAGCATGCAGTTCTGTGGACTCTTCCACCAGAGCTCCCTGGACACGGTTTACCATTTCTTTATCTTTAGTGTTTTCAACTTTACTGCACTATGTCTAGTTTATACGACTTTTTATCTGTGGATTTAATATCTGGAAAATCCTTAGTATCTGATTAAGTGCTTCTTTTCAGATCTGTTGTTTCTACTGTCTTTCACCCTAGGGGTTGATCAGAAGTAATTTAGACCTCCTCATTGGGCTCTCCTTAGTTTTTAACAGCTCTTTCATGGTTTTTAATACATTGTCTCTACGCATCACCTTTTATGGTATTTCTTTCACTCTCCCGTCTAGCTTATTAAATTCCTATTTTGTTTTGGTTTAATTTTCATTTGTAATTACATTGTCTTCGATTACCTGGGGAGATGGGAGGTGTCTGAGGCTGACCTCTAAGCTGCCCGCCTAACCCCTCCTCTGAGCGGCCTGCCAGAACGAATGTCGCGCGGTTTTTTGCAATGGTGTCTCTTTGGAGACTAAGGTGCGTCTGATACAGGCTATGGTCTTCCCAATCACTTGTTATGCATCAGAGAGTTGGACAATGACCAAGGAGGATAGAAGGAGAATTGATGCCTTTGAGCTGTGGTGCTGGAGAAGAGTATTGAGAATACCATGGACCGCTAGGAAATCAAACAGATTTGTCCTGGAAAGGGTTAAACCAGGTGGCTCCTTGGAGGCAAGGATTTGGAGGCTCCGTCTAACTTACTTTGGACATGTTGTAAGGAGAGGGACATCATGCTTGGGAGGGTGGAGGGAGGGCGCAGGAGAGGAAGGCCCTCTATGAGGTGGATTGATTCGGTGACTGGGATAATTGGGATGGGAGTGTCAGAGACAGTGCGATTGGCACAGGACAGAGCGGAGTTTAGGGCTGTTGTACATAGGGTCGCTATGAGTTGCAAGCGACTCAATGGCACATAACAACAACAACAACAACAACAACAATTACATTGTATTCTGGATCTGAGAATTGACATTTCTGAGGCTTATGTAACATAAAGGAGCCTTGGTGGCACAGTAGTTAAGCACTCAGAAGCTAAATGAAAGATTGTCAGTTTGAACCAGTTAACCATCTCATGGGATAAAGATGTGGTGATCTGCTGGTGAGGATGGGGGGTGTGTAGGGTGTTAATCTTAGGGTTGTAAAATTCGATGGATGGGTGGGGTGAAGGAAATGGGAGGGATCTTTTGTGAAATGCAATGTACTCAACTTTGTAAATAAATCAGGATAAGAAAAAAGAGAGAAAAAAAATTAAAGTCTGGCAACTCTTTGTTACAGTTCTGCCCTGTCCTGTTCATGGTCCCTATGAGTTAACAACATCTGCTAAATAGCAGTGGATTTGGTTTATGGTAATAGAAATCTGTTGGTTGGTATTTGTTTTGACTATTACTCCTAGTGTGCCATTTCCTTGTGTATTTTGTAAACAGTGATTGTTAGCTTATGTTTAATTGATTTTCTTCTGTAAATAAAACCCCAGGATCTAAAAAAAACAAAGAAAACAACCAAAACCAAACTGTGGATGTTTTCATTCAGAGGTTATTTTCTTCTGCTAATATTTATTGGATGCTGCTCTCCTGACATCTCTTCACCCTCCCTTCTAGATGCCCCAGTGTAATCCAAGAACTCTCCCACCTGACCACAAAGTCTCTCCCTCTTATTGCCAGTGAATCAGAGCCAACTCATAGCTGATCCTCCTTTGAGCTGCCCGGGTAATAAATTGCATGCAGGGAGACTACCTTTCTCCATTGTGGAGTTGCCAGTGGATTTGAACCGCCAGAGACATGACCTCTGGGTAAGCACAGCGCCTTCCTGTGGACTATGTCACCAGATCTTCCTCACCCCACAAGGTGGCGTTTGACTTGTCTGCTTTTCTATGTAGCAGAACAAAGCCCTGCCCAGCCCTCCTCTGTCTCGCTTGAGCCCATTTTTGCCACCTCTCTGTCAGTCTGTTTCACTGAGGGTCTTCCATCTTTTCAGCTAGAGAACATGGAGTATCTTAGACATATAACCTTTGAAGCCAGACTGGGTCAGAAGTCCATAGTTCCTTGTAGCTATATGACGTGAAGCAAGTTTAATGTGCTTTTGTCTTAGTTTCCCTGTTGGTTATATTATTAGCCTACTGTGAGTGGTTGTGAAGCCCTGATGATAGAGTGATTTAAGTACTTGACTATTAACCAAAAGGTTGGCAGTTCAAACTCACCAGGAAGCTTATGGAATCAGGATGATGCAGTCTGCATTCATAGGAAACCCTTTCACAGGAAACTTATGGGGAAGTTCTACGCCCCTACATTGTCGCTGTGCATTGGAATCTATCTACAGGACAGCAGTGGATTTGTTTTTTGAGGTTGGGTGGTAGTGCAGGCTGAGCCAATGTGTGGGACGCTTGCCTGGCCTGGAGCATGTACTAGGGCTTCCCCTCGATTTCTTTCCATCATTTTTATTAATTATTCAAAGGACTGTAAAGGTGGCAAGATGTGGACAGCACAAAGCTGAGCGAGTGAAGATGACATTTGTTTTCAGAGACCACATTTGAGCTGAATGAGGATGGAGGATGTCTCCCACAGTGTGTGGAAGTTCTTCACTTGCACGTCCAGAGCCCTTAGGGTGGTCTAAGGATGAGCACCCACAGGTTAGGGCAATACATACATTTAGTCATACTCTTTTTTTGGGGCTAGTTCTTTTGAAAACATCAATTTATGTCTTAAGGAAACATATAGACTTCCTCAGAGCTTGTTCTCTGGATGTTGTTTCATACCAGATAAGCTTTCATTGTTTTCTTTCAAACACACTTGTAAGGTTTCAGTGCCACATCCTGGGCAATATTCTTCATCTCGTGACATCTGGCTGTGTGAGGCCCTGGTGGGTCTGCTGGATCCAGAATTAGCCACTCTTTTCTCTTTTGTTGTCCTTTTGTTAAGTCTTGAATTTTGAAGGTAATATATATTTTCCTTTTAAAAAAGAAATTTGTTTAATATATAATTCACATATTAGACATTTAATTTACCCATGTAAATATACACAGTTCAGTGATACTGAGTATTCATGGTATTGTGTACCCATCATCACAATTTCAGTATATTTTCATTCTGAACAGAACCCTTGTATCCATAGCCGTCACTGTCCATCACCCCTCAGATTACAGTCTTCATCAAACACAAATCTTTCTGTATAGATTTGCCTTTTCTGGACCTTTAATATACATGAAATTTTAGAATATGTGATCTTTTGTGTGTGGTCTATTTTGTGCAACATAATGTTGTCAAAGTATATCCATATTGCTTCTTAATAACATTTTAGATCCCAAGGTTATACTAAGAGAAAAAAATAAATGCTCAGAAAATACATAAGGAAACAAAATGCCATTGAGTGAGTGTCAAAACAAAAATGACCAACAGATTTGTATTGCCACAAACCAAACCCATTGCTGTTCAGTGGATGCTAACTTTATTTCTTTTTAGTGCCAATTAATACTTCGCGAATGTTTAATTTTCATTTTCTATCTACACATATGCTTATATGCTTATATCTATACACATAAACATTATACACATAAGCATTCATATTCAGACTATTTTATTTATCTGTTCAGCAAGATAGGCATTTGTCATGGTGCTATTTTTCTGGATATTTTAAGTAATGTTACTGTGAACATTTGTGTATAAATTTTGTGTGAGCATATTTTTATTTTCCGAAAGGACAGTTTCACCTGTGGTTGGAATTAACTTTCTTTTTTTCCCCCTTTTTAAAAAATTTTTATTATTTTTGTGTGAGTGTACCGTCAAATCAGATCTGACTGGTACAGGGGGAAATTGTCCCTCCTTCCCCAGCAGAGCATCTGGTGGGTTCAAACCGTGCGCCTCTGGGATTGTAGTTTCAGGTCCTTGCCACTAGGCCACCAGAGCTCCCCTGGAATTAACTTTCTGAGGAACTTCCAGATGGTTTTCCAAAGTGGGTTCACCATTTTCATTCTCACTAGCCGTATCTGAGAATTCTCATTTTCTGTCCTTTCCATACCTGTTATTGTAGCCTTTGTAGTGGGTGTCAGAGTTGCATTATTAACCAGAGAGGTGTCTCTCTGGACAGTCTCCTCCTGCACAATTTATAGCCTAGTGGAGGTGATAGGGAGGTATTAATAAGTTCAGAATTCTCTATATAGGTATCAATTATAAAACTATAGTTTTCTTCAGCCTGTGGGACTGTTTACCTGACCTTGGAATTCTTAGTGTCCTTTCTGTGATCTGTTTGTTTATCAGAAGAGGAGATGCTAGATGCTAATCTCCTAGATTAGCTGTTACCTCTTTGAAGCTGTTTCCCCCAATCATATGTAAATTATAACTTAATCTGCCTATTTGCCTGGAAAGGGAGTATCTGGGTATGAATTATTTTCTTTCAGATATAGAAATTCTTTGATTTTACTAACCAAAGTTTATTGTTAAGTAAGTTGGTCTCACCCTCCTATAAAAGCCCATGACCACTCCCAGATGGGGAGACAGTCTTGGATGTGACTCACTATCTCCCAGATCTGTGTAATAAAGTGATTTATGGATATTGCATATTGTCTATTGGCAATTGACTATGGAAAGAACCTCTTGTGTTCTATAATAGGGGGTCAGCTAGGAGTGGGATCCTACTCTATGGCTGTGAGTTCTTTTAGTTTAAGAGAGTATTATTTGGTAGCTCATTGTGGGTTTGATTTGCTTTTCCCTAATGACTAATGGTCAAGGGTCTTCCCTGACCAAATTCGTTATTTGAGGGTCAAGAAGACACTCAACCAGGAGGGTTGACATGTTGCCTACCACACTGGGCTGTGATGTGTTAGGAAGTGTGAGGATGGCACAGGATTGGACAGGGTTCAGATCCGCTGTTCATAGGGTGGCTAGGAGTCGTATTCCACAGCTCCTAACAACAACAATAACAACTCATGAAATAGAATATATTTTCTTGTGTGTATTTTGGCTATGTTTATCTCTTCTTTAAGGAAATGTCTAATTCACATCACTTGCCCATTTTTAAAGTATTTACCTTTTCATTACTGAGTGGCCACTCAATGACATACAACAACAACAAAGAGTTTTAAAAGCATTTTCTAGAAAAAAATTAAAAAAAGCTTTCTCAAACATAAGGTCTTGAGAATATATTTTTACTTTCTGAATTGTCCTTTTACTTTTCTTGACAATGTCTTTTAAAACAAAACAAAACACAATCCAAGTTTTGATAAAGTTCACGTTGTTATTTCTATGTCATCTCTAATAAGGCTTTCCTAGCCAAGGTGGTAACAAGATAACAACTGTCTTTTCTATGAGTTACATAGTTGTAACTCTTTAATTTTCTGGTATACTTTGAGTTAATTTTTGTGTATTGTGTGAGAAAGGGATCTATACAGAGAAAAGTCAACAAAGCCAACTTGAAATGCCTGTTTTTAGAAAGTTGTTTCCAGGATTGACCCTTGGCCTCTGTAAACTGAGGGTTTGGGAGTGTCTGCACAGTCCAGTGCTTCTTGGGTACTGGATGTTGTTTTCCTTCTGCTGATCTGTTACATGTACACTTATGGTACATGTGAGGCAGAGGTTCTCTCCATCATCAGCCCCCAGTAAAAACATTGGACACTGAGTCTCTTATGGGTTGTCAGTGTTGTTTACATGTTGCCACAGTGTGTTCTGTGTGACATTCCATGGAAGGGAGCCACTCTGAAGAAGCCAGATCAGGGAATCCTCCAGACTCCAGCTGCCTTTTCCCTAAAGCTCCTGCCTTATCTGCTGATCTCTTTGATTACCTTTTCAATGCTGAGCCCTTTACTTTCTTCTAGTGACTCTTCAAATAGGCAAGTGGCCCAAGGGCTTTCTGAAACCAGGTTCTACTTCATTCTTTTCTGTGCTGTTTTCCCTGTTGTTGCCCCATCAGCCTTTGTTGAAAGATGACATACAGTCTTCACTGAATGCCTCTGATACTGTCACATAGGTATCAAGTGTAAGGACTAGGAATGAAACTTGCTTTTATCAATTTGGTGTGAATATGCTTTGCTTTGGATTAAACATTTGTTCACTGCTCTCTGGTACAGAGGATGAACCAGGATGACACTTCTTTAGGTCTGCTGATTAAAATCTTAAGGTACCGGCTTTAAAACTCTTTCCTTAGTACACCTTTATAACAGCTGGGGGAGGGATGAGGGAGGAGGGAGGAAATTATGAAACAGTAAATTATTTTTTTTAAAAGTGAACTGCGAGGGGGGTGAGGAGGAAAATGTGCAACAGTGAATAAATGAAAAATCCATCATTTCTGTAAACTTTAAAATGTTTTTAAAAAGGATACTTTCCTAGGGTTTACCATGTATTTCTTGCATAAAAAAATATCAGGAGAAATATGGGCAGTTTCACCTGTGATTTATAGCCTCCAAAAACCTAGTGGAGGGTCAGCTATGAGTTAGTTCCAACTTGGCTACGGTGAGAGAAAGTGAGTGGAGAAAGCAGCCTTGAATAGCTGATTTCATAATCCAGAATCACACCTGAAAAGTGTGTACTTAATCTGCTTAATCACCAAGGTTTACACATTTCCCTCTGATTTATGTAAATTTTATGTATTTATTTTTCCTTTCTGATGGTGAGTTTGGAAAACAATTGTAACTGTGTTTAAAAGAGCCTTGTTTCTTCTTGGTAAAAACTAGTGTGGCGTGCTGCAAAGAGCATGCCCTTTGGTTCCAGAAGCCCCCTGGTGAATCCTGTCCCTGCGGTTTACTGGTTGTGTGTTCACTTAGTTCTGTTCGAGCCTCAATTTCCAGTAGAATTGTTGAGAGAAATATGAGCTGACTTTGGTACAATGCTTAGTTTGTCATTTCTTGGCATATAGTAGTCACTCAATAAATGGCTGCTATTTTTGTAGTTTATACTCAAGCTCCAACTATCAGTCATTTTTAAATTTTCCCCTGTATGGTATTTTTTCTAATGCCCTATTTGAATATACCTTAGGTCAGTTCTTTTCTCAGAAAGTTAATGTAATCGTTTTCTTTTCTAGCTAGTGTGATTTACTGGAGCTATTTGAGAGGAGAAGTCTCTCAAGTTTTCAGGGTAAGTTCCCAAGGGAATGATGAAAAAGAGTAGTTTATCTTGATTCCAGGAAAAATTGATGCTAAGGGGTTCAAGGAATATGTGCTTGCATTCTTGCCAAAGCACCTCACAAATTACATAGGTTATAAATGCAGGTTGCTTCTAGCTTTCTGGGGAAGATGCAGCTTGTTTTCACAAGACAGGAGAGGTGCACAGGACTGTGAAGTGGTAAGGAACCCGACCCTTCTGGTAGGGCCGAAGTTAAGAGATTGGCTGCTAGCTGAAAGGCTGCTTCACAGCAGCTCTCTGGGAGAAAGAGCTGATAGTCTGCTTCCATAGAGATTACAACATGGAAAACTCTATTGGGTAGTTGTACTCTTATCACATTGCGTCGCTGTGCGTAAAAAATCAACTCGGTGCCAACTAAGAGCAACAAAAAATTAGTGTAAAGTAGCAGCAAGAGATTGGGGGGTGAGGGGAGTAACAGCTAACAGAAGGGGTAGGATGAACCCTTAGAGAGTTATAGATGCTAGGAATCTGAGGGGCTTAAAGATATTGATAGTACTACTACTAATCATGGTAACTCTCAAAGCTCAGACTCTTTGCCTTTGAGTCAGAATTGACTCATAGCTGGCCCCTCCCGCCAGTTTTCAGAGGCTGTATAAATCCCAAATTCCTCCCATGGAGCAGCTGGAGGGTTCCAGCGTTGGGTTGGCAGCACACCTTCCTATCCATTAGGCCATCAGAGTTCCCCCAGTAGGTTACATTTATTGAGTATTCACTCTGTAATGTGAGTACTGTGCTAAATGCTTTGTGCATTATCACCTGAGAATTCCATAATGTAGAACGGAGAGTGATTAGAGTTGAGTAACTTGTTACATCAAATAGCTAGTAAGTCACAGATCAAGAGAGTGAAGCCATTGGTCTTGGCAACGTCAATCGAGATATTTTTCACTTTTTCTTGATTGTATGAGAGGCTTGAGAACCTATCAGATCTATGGAATATTGTCTGTTTCACCATCTTCGTCTTTGAAATCAGCTGTTCAAATGACATAGTTTTCTGAGTGTAGGGCTTTCTATTAGGACTGTAGACGTACACAGTAAACTATCCCAAGCAAGACCCAGTGTATATAGTTACTTGTGATTATGTATGTTGTTGTTATTAGGTGTCGTCGAGATGAGATTCGTAGCGACACTACGGACAGCAGAGCTGAACTTCATCCTAGCCCGTACCATCCTCACAATCTCTGACAGACTTGCGTGTTGCTGCAGTCACTGTGTCAATCCACCTGCTTGAGGATCTTTCTCTCTTTTGCTGTCTTTTCACCTTCCCAAGCATGCAATCCCTCCCCAAGAAATAGCCTCTCCTGGAACCATGTCCATGCTGTGTGAGCCCAAGTTTTGTCATCTTTGTCTCTAAGGAGCACTCTGGCATCTTGACTGTGGTTATGCACAGCATTATATCTTCCGAAAGTAGGGTTTGTAAATCCAAACTTCTGTGCTTATCGATAGAATCTCTTTTAGGAATAAATTTTAGCTATGTGATTTGCAGGATACACTAGGATGATGTATCTTGACTCAGTTTCTTTTGAGATGTAAAAGAGATTAAGCAAGCAAATGAGAGGGCAGAGATAAGGAAAGATGTCAGAACATTTGGGGATCTTTAAGGGATCTGGAAACAAACTCTTTGAAGAGACAAGGAAGGACCTTACAATCTAAAGAACTGAATCTGTCACTTAAACTGGTATTTTCCATTAAGAAAAGGCTTGTGACTATGTGGATCGTAATAAATTATGCACCTCCAGCCAGAAGGCACCCTGTTCAAATCTGCTCCATGGGAGAAAAATGGGTAATGGCCTTCTATGTGATTTACAGCCTCTGAACACCTGCTATAGGGGCAGCTCAGCCTATGTGGATCCAGGTGGGGGAAAGAGAACCACTACAACCTTTCTTTTCACTGACAGGGGCTCAGCCTGGAGCCCTCAGGGCCAGTCCGATTTAAAGTCACATAAAAATAAGGACAGCAGCACTGACAATGAGCACTCCTGAACCCTTTATAGTGCTCATGCAGAAGCTCTACACGAACCAAAATGCAGTCTTTGAACAGAACAAGGGGATGCTGCTTGGCTTAAAATCAGGAAAGGTGTGCATCAGGGATATTTTTTTTCTCTCCATAGCTATTCAATCTGTATGCTGAGCAAATAATACTAGAAGTTGGGCTACATGAAAAAGAATGTAACATCAGGATTGAAGGCTCATCAAAACCTGCATTTTACAGATGTCACAAACTTGCTTACAGAAAGAGGACTTGAAACATTTACCGAAGAAAATGAAAGTATGGATTACATCTCACATAAGACAAAAGTCCTTACAACTACATTCATAGGTAACATCTTAATAAACGGAGAAAAGATTGAAGTTGCCAGTTACATAATTTTTTTGGATCCACAATCAACATGCCTAATAGCAGCCATCAAGACATCAAAAGATGTATTCCATTAGACAAATCTATTTTCCGGGACCTCTCCAAAGTACTAAAGAACAATGATGTCAGGTTAAAGACTAAGTTGTACCTGACCTAAGTAATGGTGTTTCAATTGCTTCATAGGCATGTGAAAGCAGGACAATGAATAAGGAAGCCTGAAGAAGAATGAATGCCTCTGAACTGTGGTGTTGGCAGAGTATTGAGTGGACCATGGACTGCTGAAAGGACAAACAGATCTGTGTTGGAAAAAGTGAGGCCAGAGTGCAGCTCCTTAGACGCAAAGATGGCCAGACTTCATTTCACATACATAATGCATGTTATCAGGGGATTCCAGTTCTTAGATAAGGAAATCATTCTTAGAGAAGGTCAGTGAGGGAGCACGAGACTCTCCAGTGAGATGGATTGACAGTTACTGCAACAATGGGTTTGAACACAGTGGAAATTATAAGGATGGTGCAAGAATGGTCAAGTTTTTGTACATAGGGTTTCAGTGAGTCACAATAAAGTGAATGGTACCTAACAGCAACAGGATGATGTTCTGGATGTGTCTTTGTATCTCCCTAAACTGTGAGAAAAGAAATTTCTGCTTGTTAAAGTTATCACTTCTAGTATTTATGTTTTAGGATCCCTGGATAGCAAGCATACTTGTATGTAGAGATGGTAAAGCAATTAGAGTAGGAACTAAAAAAGGGGGAAAAGAAGACATGGACTTATTTAGAAGAGATCATTTAGTGCAAAGAGAATGAATGATATTCAAATAAGAAAGGAAAGAATAACATGGTTAGGAGAAATGGAAGCCCAAGGTAGTGGAGAGAATGATAGCTGCTAAGTGCATATAGGTCTCCTAGACCTAACAGAAATATAGATACAATGGTGGTACCACTTTGGAATAATACTCTGTGAACCAGGGCAGATGGGATGTCAGAGTACTGTAAATGGTTTCAGTACACATGCTCCAGTTTTCAAGTGAGGAATGCATAGTTTCGAAAAGGGGAAAGATCTGGTGTGAAAAACAATGCATACAAACTTTGTAGGTAAACCAGTATAAAATGAACAAAAAAAAAAAAAAGAAAGAAACTGCTGATGAATTTAAGTCAGTTTCTGATGAAATTTTAGAAACAGGGTTGAGCAGATTTTTATGAGCATATAAAAAAGGAAGTGTACCAAAGCCAGGAAAAGACACCACCAAAATAGAAAACTACAGGCCAGTATCTCTTATGAACATAGATGCAAAAATCCTGAATAAAATATTGGCCAATAGAATACAACAATACATCAAAGAAATAATCCATCATGACCAAGTGGGATTTGTAACAGGCATGCAAGGATGGTTCAATATAAGAAAAACA
>NW_006399812.1:1588637-1648117 GCF_000299155.1 Elephantulus edwardii | reverse complement strand
GAGAGGGGTGCAACAATGAATGAATGGAATTCCAAAATCTCTGTAGATGTTCATTGAAATGAAAAATAAAGAAATTAAAAAAATAAAAAAAGGAAGTGGTTATTACCAGGAGACAAAACGGAGACTCTAAGAACAAGTTAGTTCCTTGTTTGGATAGGATCATTATTCTGATATAAGAAGGCAGTAGTGCCAGAGAGAGATTGACTATTGATGAGTCTGTCACATGCACAAGATGGTGACATGCAACAGAACAGTTAGGTGAGTCTATTTGGTGTTGCAAGCATGTTAAAGCTGGAGTGATGAATAGATTAGTTAGCAGACTGTGGTCTGCTGGCCAAATATAGCCTGCCATCTGCACCTATAAATACAATTTTATTGGAACACGTAATTTACAGCCGTAGAACTGAGTAGTTGTGCTACTCAACGACATGGCATTCAAAGCCTAAAACACTATCTTGCTCTCGGGAAAAATAGCCGAACATCAACTAACAAATACGACTTTGGTTCTCAACCAGGCTGCACATTAGAATAGTTTAGTAAGTTCTTCTCAGTGATGGCTTACTTCCCTACCTCATCCCAGCTTCAGCCATGCTCTCTGAGGTTGGGCCTTCCACAGGTTTTCTAAAGGGTCTGAGATGCTCCCAGGTGACCTTCATGTGCAGTCAGGCCAGGAGATGGGGACCTGCGAGGAGGTGCTAATGGGCTTTATTCACTGGGCAGCTGTCATGTAGTGCTCTTTTGAAGTTTAACGATACAGCCAATGTCCAATCTCTGGATAGCACAGGCGTGAGAGGGATGACCAGAATTTCTGGCCTGAGGTTAATGACAATTTTGTGTGTAGTAATAAATACAAAAGGTGTCCTAGTGGCTTAATGGTAAGGGATTGTGCTGCCAATGCAGAGATACGTGGTTTGAATCCACTAGCTGCTCTGCAGGAGAAAGGACAATCAGCTGTGTGCAGACCTGCTGGAGGGTCAACTATGTGTTGGTTCTGACTCAACGGTACAGAACGACAGTAAATAAAAAGGCCTGTACTTAGCATGAAACGTTCACGGCAGACGTGTTAGGATTTGATTTGGCCTCAATGCAGAGCATGTAAGAAAGGGTTTTTAGTTCATTGCAGACTCAGGATTAGCTGGCACTGTGATATAACCAGGAAATGAAAATGGAGGCATGACCCCAGTAGTAACCCAGGTGACGTTAGTCTATATGAACGTAATCTCCCTTTAGAAAATGATAAACTCCTTGAGTGTGGAAATGAGCCTGATTGAGTTTTGAACTCTTCTCGGGTGGCACGGACCAAAGTGTCAGCTTCTGCTTGTAATGAAGCAGATGGGATGCCTCGTGAGGTGATTGAGCCCTTGTCTGGGGGAGATGCTCGGGCACAGTGACTGTTCTACAGAGGTTACAGTGAAGGGTTTCACACTGATCTCTACCCGGAATGACCCCAGAGACCAGAGTGGACCAGTGAGGTCGTAGAGTTTTTCTGCCTGGGCTTTTCTCTTCCCCCCCTTTTCTTTTTTTTTAAAAAATATGGAACACTTCAAAAATTTGTATATCATCCTTGCAGGGGCCATGCCAATCTCTGTATTGTTCCAGTTTTAGAATATGTGCTGCTGGAGTGAGCACTGGGCTCTGCTCTTTCTGGAAGCACATGTCCTAAGTCTTTCTCTAGTAGGGACTGATGAGTGAGTTTGAACCACTGACCTTCCAGTTAGAAAGTGAACACTTACCCTAGGTAAGCTTTGATGGAATTGGAAATATCTTCGATGACCATGTAGTCTGACATGATTTGTTGTACATAGGGTTGCTATGAGTCATGGTTGACTCCTCAGCACTTAACAACAGCAGCATGTCTTGCTTGTTTTGAGGAAACAGCATTTCACAAGATATAAGGAGCTCTGGTGGTCTAGTAGGTGAGGAGTTTGCTGTCAGCCCAAAGGCAGGCAGTTTGAATCCACCAGTTGCTCTATGGGACAAAGATAGGCAATCTCTCGTGAGATTAACAGCCTCTGAAAACCCACTGGAGGGTCAGCCATGAATTTGTTTTGCTTAGATCTCAATGAAAAGGAGAATTATTGGCCTTTGTACCCCAGCTTGGTTAGGCCTCCTTGTGTCACAGCTCCCCATTTTGTAGGTGTAGGGACCCTGTTAATGACTTCCTGGATCCTTTCTAACTCTTGGGGAGCCTGGCTGTTTCATGGCAGATGTGATGCATGTGGGTGGAGAACTTTGACTGGACTGAGAACAGCAGCCCTTGGAAACTGAAGTGCTTAATTTTGAGGCAGTGATTTACCAGCTAGACACCAGGTAGTCAGAATAAACTCAGGTGACAGCCATAGGCTTATGCACTTGAAATTTAAGCTCTTCATCTTATACATAAACATCCTTCAGGCCCTTTCAGGGAGACTATAATGCTACGTAATCTTTTAATGCTGTCAAGAGGATGAGGAAGAGGGATCTTCAGGCAGAGATTCATGTGAGCGTGTATAATGAGGCGTGTTGAAGGCTACCGTCAGAAGTTCCACAGGAGGAGTTTTCTTTGTGTTTTCGGCACATGGCCGCCTCTCATTGAAACCAGCAGATAATTCCATCAGAAAGATGCTAGATGTGCAAAGGGAAGCTCTTCCTCTGGGGTTTTTCGTCTGAAAAAGTCTTAATAGGTTGAGTACCCCCTGGGTGTCAAGGACTGTTCTAGGTGTTTCAGATACACTTTTCCTCTGTCGCCCTAAGATAGTTAGCCCTCCCTGGGTGGTGTGAATGGTTAACATGCTCAACCGCCAGTGGAAAAGAAGGGTTGGCCTTTTGAGCCCTTAGGTGAGTCAGGGGGAAGACTTAGCGATGTCCTTCAGAAAAACCAAACATTGAAAACCTAGTGAAACACAGTTCTGACAAACATGCTTGAGGTTCCCAGGAGTCACCTGAGTCACAGCTGACTGACTCTCTGACAACTTTCTTGTTTCTTTTTCTTTTTTTAAATTTTCCAAGAATTGTCCCCAAGGTCCCTTAGGGTAATCCATACATGCAGTAGACTGTGTATACTACCAAGGAGTTGCTGTTTGCAGCCATTGCACACCGGCCTGGCCCTCACAGAAAAGGAGGAGGGTCGGCTTAGCTGCTGGATGACTTTCTTTTATATTTGTTATTCAAGTTACAAGGAGCTTTGATGATGGTTAAGGTCAGTGGTTCAAGTCTACTAGCCTCTCTCGAGGAAGAAAGACATGGTAATCTGCTCCTGTAATGATTAAGAACCCCAGAAACTCTCTTGGACACTTATATTCTGGCCTTTCTGATCTCTAGGAGTTGTAATTGACAGTGGGTTTATTCAAAACAACACATTTTAGTTGTAATTGACAGTGGGTTTATTCAAAACAACACATTTTAATCAATGTTTACTAGACTACAAGGCAGAGCTCCATGTGCATATTGTTCCTTATGCAAGAAAATGAATTGGTAGCCTAGATCCAAGTTTTGGTGCCATGTTGTTGCCACTGAGCATACCTCATTTTAGGGAACCATATTGAACTTATATGTGTTACATTGGGGAATTCTGCTGTCGGGGCCTTTCCAAGGTGCTGATGAGCAATGATGTCAGTTTAAAGATTAAGGTGTACTTGATCCAAACCATGGGCTTTTCAGTTATTTGCTATGGACAGTAAGTAAGGATGATAGAAGATCTGATGCCTTTCATTGATTTGCAGAAGAGTACTGAATATCCCATGGACTTTCAAAAGACCCAAACACATATATGTCTTGGAGAAGATGCAACCAGGATGATAAACTAAGCAAAGATAGTGAAGCTTGAACTCAGATAATACTTAAGCCATGTTGTTAGGAGAGGGCAGGCCTTGGAGAAGGACATCATGCTTGGAAAGATGGAGGGTCACTGACACAAGGACTTTAACAGTGGGCTCAAGTGTATCAGAGATGATTAGGATGGCACAGGATAAGGCAAAGTTCAGATCCAGAGTTCATAGGAGTTGTCAACTTGATGGCACCTAACAGCAACAGTGCAGTGACTCAGAGGATTGCTTTCATGGTTACCTCTCAGTCCTGTCAGACAGTAGTATTTGAAATCCTATAGGATGGCTAGCATCCTGCCACCCCGCACAGTTCAGTTGCTGGATAAATAGCATCAACATGCTGATTTTAAGTAAAACAGCTTTTCAGCTGCTGCCAAGAAGAAGATAATTGATGGCAAATGGTAAATATAAATGACTTTTTGATTACTTGTTTTAGATTACCTCAGCTTCTCTTCATCATTACTGCACAGACCCATCACTCTGCAGAATAAACTCCGTGTATGAATTCCTCCCCCTCCACTTCCCTTCTTGTTATGTTTCCAGTACTTTTAAACTGAAGCCCTGCTCTGGGGAATGTTGGGAAAGAGTTCCTTAAGTTTGCAATTATTGTAAGTGTGTTAAACAAATCACTAGTAAGAGGCTTGCAGGTCAGAGATGTGCATGGCCATGCAAATGGAAATGGAAGACACTGGTGGCAGAACTGTTGACCAGACCACTTTCCCTGGCCCGGAAGCAGGATGGGGGATTGGGTGCTTCTGGCTCAACCCCCTGCTGGCAATTTGCCTTTCCACCCAGATCGAAAGAGAAGGACATCATGCACAGAAGGGTGGAGGGACAGTTCTGGAGAGGAAGACCCCAGATGAAATACAGTAACGGGGGCAATGAAGGTAGGTGTCGAAGTCAGTGAGACTGGCTCAGGACAGGGCAGACTTCAGAGCTGTTGTACCTAGATTTGCTATGAGTCGCAGGTGATTCAACCACACACATAAGAACAACAGCAGCAGCAACACACTGAATCAGAAGCTGCACTTTAGTGGTTTCCTCAGTGTTCTTGTTTTGAATGTGAACATATCTACAAGAGAGTCTGTGCCCCTATTCCCAAATGGGAAACACACAAATAAAAAAAGACTATCTCTTTGTTAAAAAAAATAAAAATTAATTATGTGAAACTGAAAAGAAGACTGGAGCACAAATAGTAATACAAATGTATAGAGAGGTAATAACCAGCATCTTTTTGGGCAGATATAATAAAACATATCTAATTCAAAATATGAAAAAAAAATAACCACCTCTGGACTATACCCACCATTTCCCTGTCTTTTCTGGTTCCTGCTGGATCTTTCTCATTTCCTTTACCCACTCCCTCCACCCACCAAATTGTACAACCCTGTGATTTCATCCCTACTCATTCTCACCCTTCACCTTTCACCACCCCTTTCCACCTTGGATCTCCATGCATGTTTTACTAGTTATCCTTCAATTTTTACAATTTTAAAAAAACCAAACCACTTTCATGAGTACATGTATGTGCCAAGGACTTAGATGACAGGATAGAAGTGGTCCCTGTTTAAGAAACACAAAGCTGGCTTATAAGTGATAATTAAAAAATAAAGAAAAAGACAACTAAAAAAAAAAAAGGATTCTATAATGACCACCCACAGGATCTTTAACATTAAAGTATAGATTCTGATTTGTTGTATCCAGAGTGGAAATGCAAATTCTCAGCAGGAAGTGGAACTGGTTTGAAGCCCAGGAAAGTTGGTAAGATAGTGAATGAATTTGGAGTAAATGTTTCCGGAGTGGAAGTAACAAATAATATTTTTGAGCTATAAATGCTCTGAAATGACAGGTTGACCTACTAAGCTGAATGACAGGTTTTAGACCTAGCTTCAAAGCAGGATGTTTGGCCAGCCAGAGTGTCTGAATGCTTGGTGTTAACATGAGATGGTGTTGGAACTGTTGTAAGCAAGAGTAGTGCTCTTACTGCCGTTGAGTCAGAACCTACTCATAGCTGATGCCCTCAGTCCATTTCTGAGGCTGTAATCACTTGACTGCCCCTCTTTCTCCTTCAGAGCCATTGGTGGATTCGAACTGCCAGAAAGACACTGAATTTGGCTTTAGAGGAAAACTTTTGACAGACTGCATCACTAGGACAAGATCCGTTCTTCATCCAAACCACTTGCCTTTGAGTAGGCTCTGACTCACATGAGGCCGTGTGTGAGTCTAACTGTGCTCTATCAGGTTTTCAGTAGCTCATTCTTCAGAAATAGATCACTAGGCCTTTCATGCTTGGTGTCTTTGGGTGGAGTCAAACCTTCAACCTTGTAGCACCTAAGGGTGTTAACCATGTTCATGGAGCAGTAACTCCATGATTTAGGCCTTTTCAAAGCTCTGTCATACATCTACCCGATATGCACTGCCTGTCCATAAATCTGTGCTGTGGAGGTGGTGGCATTAGGGGAAGAAGGATGGAGAGGCTTCTGCAGTTCTTCTGTATAATACTACAATTTACAGTTTTCTATTTACGAACATTATAACAGAAATTTTACTTCTATTTATTGTTGTTCTCTCTCCTATGGAATGACACTTGAAGAGTGTAATTACTCCCTCATGGAGAAGGCCCCTTTTTAAAAAAAAAAAAAACCATAATAAAAAAACAAAAAACAAAACCGACCAGTTTATACAGAAACAACTTAGTCCCCCAGAGCGAACCCAAACAGCAATAACAGCAACAAAAACCCAAAAGATAAAACATAACACTGTGGTGTTGTGGGTTTATTGTTTAAAATTACTTTTCTAGTCGTCATCTGACTTTTACCACCTAGCTGAGCGAGAATGCAAATAAGGTGTATATAAAGTAATATTTATGACATGTTACGGGATTGGTCAGTTTCTCTATTCCACCAAGTTTAAGTTGAGCAGCAAAGGGAAGAATCTCACTACCTGCAAAGCAGAGGGAGCAGACATGGTAACACACGTCCTCTGGGGCCAGAGATTCCTGTACCAGGTAAGATCAGTATCTTCCTAGAAGTAGCAGCCTCAGCAGGGAACCAGAGAGGTAGGAGCAGGAGCATGAGGGCCACACCTGAACTTACTAGCTTTTATTTTTATTTTTTAAGGAGATAATGATGTATTACTATATTTTAAATATTATTAATAGTATATAATTAAAACACAGTGTACAGGAATGAAATACTTGTACATTGAAATATTAATTGTATGCAAATTAATTTAAAAGTGCCACTCTAGTTAATGTAGCAAGGAGACCTAATGGCGCTCTTGTTAAAGCATTTGGCAGCTAACCAAAAGGTCAGTGGTTAAATTACCTATCTGCAGTTGGCGCAGGATAGAGCAGGGTTTAGAGCTGTTGTGCATAGGGTCGCTATGAGTCGGAAACAACTCGATGGCACATAACAACAACAACAATCTATCTCTCTCTCTATCTATCTATCTACCTGTTTATACACACATATATGATTATAATGTATATATAAACATATATTTTATATATGTAACATATATGAAATTATTACAGTACAGAAAAATAAAATCAGTGTAGAAATATTGATTATTTAGCCTAAACATGGTGTGGTTTTGTACTGTGAATGCGGTAGATAGGGACTGTCTTCCCCTTGTTCACAATAGGGGTCAGGGTGGTTGTCCTCACACCTACCTACACTCTGAACAAGCACAAAAACATTGGACATAGCACAGAAATGAGGAAGGCAAATGAAGAGTCCCTGTGGCAAGCTTGCATGTCAGTTTTCTTGTTCCTGCTCCTCCCCAGTCCTTTTCCACAGTCTGAGTAAAATTCTGAAGCCATCTGAAAATCCATTTGTTTTTTTTTGTTGAATGTATCTCAGGTCTTAGAGACTTGCTGCCTGGAAAAGTATTGATTGCAGTTAAGGGTCCATTACTTAGGTAAACCAAATAATGTAACTGATCTTGGCTCTAATTGATCAACTCTTTCCCACAGTGTTGAAAAGATTGTCATCTAATTACTCCAGTTCCAAGTTTCGAAGGCAGTGGTTATATTTTGCTGAAATCTACCCTGCTTCAACAGCCTTTTCTTATCCTGGTTTTCCTCTGTTGAAACACATACGCATAGTGTATGTTGCACACACATAAATTTAGAGGCATACATATATGCATGTTGTTGTTGTTTGATGCTGTCGAGTCATAGACGACTCATAGCGACCTTATGAACGAAAGGCCTGAGCACTGTTAGTACATAGAGTTTCTGGAGGCAAGCCATTTCGGAAGTGGATGCCGCCCCTCCTGCATACACATATATAAAATCTTTCCCTATAAAATACCTGCTTTTAAATTTTGATTCTGTAAATAAATGTGGGGAAGAAATGTGGGTCTTGTTTAGTTTTAACACTGTGGGTGTTCTGGGGGAATAAGGAGATACTGCTTATATAATCGGTTTCAGTGTCAGTATTAGAGCATTGTAAGGATAGCCATGTTTGAGGAATTTAGTTGAAATTGGCCAGACTGTGTAGATTTGCCTGTGGTCCTTGTTGGTGGGCAGTGGGAGGGGATGAAGGAAATAGGAAAGATCCAGTGGGGACCCTATAAGTATAGTAGGCATAGATGTTCTTGTTATTTGTTGTGTACCATAGAGTTGGAACCGATCCATAGCTACCGTCCAGTGGGTTTTCTGAGACAGTTAATTGCGTAGGAGATTGTCTGTCCTTCTCCCATGGAGCAGCTGATGGATTCGAACAGCACACCTCCAGGATTACAGCACAGATGGTGCCACTAGGCCACCAGAGCTCCTTAGTGGTGACTCATTTTATAAAACACAGTGTATAAGGATGATGGTATGAAACAGTGTCAATGAAGGAATAGTGTGAAACACAATGAATATGAATGAAACAGTATAGTATGAATTTTATATACAAACCAATTAATAAAAAAAGATTATTAAAAAAAAACCCATAAAACAACAACTCATTCCTGTAGAGTTGGAACCTACTCATAGCAGATTTTCAATGGGTAAAGAGTTGCATTGACAACCCAAAAGTACATGATTTGAATTGCTCCATGAGAGACAGATGGGCTCTCTGCTTCCATGTGATTTATAGCCTCTGAAAACCTGCTGGAAGGTCAGATATGAGTTATTTCTGACTTGCCCACACACAACAACATAATTCACATAGAAGGAGTTTGCCTATCTTTTTGGACAGCAAGTAGATTTGAACCACAAGAGAGGCGCCACCTTGGGGTTGACACTATAATGCCCTACTGGCTAGGTCACTAGAACTCTTTGTTACGAAATTATTTTATTTTTGTTATTTTAAAAATTCTTAACTAACAGCCCTTTTATACCTTCATGAATAAGCCCTGTTGTCCTAGTGAATTAAGCAGTGGGTTGCTAATTATAAGGTTAGAGGTTCAAATCTACTAGCTCTTCTACTGGAGAAGGATGTAGCAGGCTACTTCTGGAAAGATTTCTAGCCTCGTAAACCCCATGATGCAACCTGGTTTGTTCTATACGGTCTGTGTGGATGGGAATTGAACCCACAATGTGGGTTTGGTATGGCTTGGCTCACCTTCCCAAAAGGACACTAGATGGCCCAGCTTGGTTTTTCTTCATACAACTTTCCAAAACATTCAGTGCTGTAGAGTTAGAACCAACTCCTAGCTGTCACTCCAGTGGGTTTTCAGAGGCTGTTAATCACACGGAGATGAGGGAATAGGGGGAAATTGTCCATTTCCTCCTGTAGAGCAGCTGGTGAGTTTGAACTGTGTGCCTTTGGATTGGCAGCACAGAGCTTTGGATTTCCCCCAGAGCTGCCTTGTTGTTGTGTACTACTGAGTTGGAACAGACCCATAGCCGACCCTCCAGTAGGTTTTCTGAGGCAGTTAATCTTGTAAGAGGAGATTGCCCATCTTTCTCCTGTGGAGCAGCTGGTGGATTCCCGCTGCGTCTTTTTTGGATTGCAGTGCTGCTTCTTGCCACTAGGCCACCAGAGCTCCCTGGTGCTAGGCTTTATCTATCCTGCAGATTGGAGAACCTGTAATGCAGATGGCTAATGGCTCAACTTCTATGTGAAACGTTTGTGATTTGAGTCCATCAAAAGAACCTTCCAAGAAAGGCTTGAAAATTGTTTTTTGAAAAATCAGCTGTGGAAATTTCTATGGAGCACAGTATTATTTTTGACACTACTTGACATTCCTGGAGTTGGAATAAACTTGGCAGCATCCAACTATTTGTTTTTGTTTTATTTACTCTGCAGGCCTCGGTTGGGAAAGAACAGACATTAATCTCAGTGGCTTGGTATCTACGCTAACCCCCCAAGATGAGCATATTTAAATAACACTGCCAGAATGATAAGGTGCACTGGTGGCCTAGTGGCAAGAAGCTGTGCTGTAATCCTGAAGGCACACAGTTTGAACCCACCAGCTGCTCCACAGGCGAAGAATGGACGGTCTCCTTCCATTTGATTAACTGTCTCTGAACATGCTGGAAGTTCAGCTATGGGTTGTTCTGACTCTACGGTACACACCACCACCACACCAGAATGATAGATTGAGTGGGAAGGAAAAGGCTCTTTCCTGGAGAGAATAGAAAAAAATATAATGTAAATGGAATAAAAAGGAACATAGATACTAATATTAAAATATAACAAAGTCCAAAATACATAATAAATGTAAAGGGATCCCAGGTGGCCAAGTGGCAGAAAGCTGGGTTGCAGTCCTGAAGGCACATGGTTCAAGGCCACCAGCTACTCTGCGGGAGAAGGATGGGCAATCTCTTCTTGTGCAGTAAAATTTAAAAATATTAATTTAATTAAAAATTAACTTCGTTAACATTCTGAAAAATGACCCAAGTTACAGCAAGAGACCTTGGTGTCCAGGACAGCATGTGGTGCCTTCTTTCTCCTGGGAGGGGTGATTAGGGACATGAGGGATGTTAGGGAGTGCTCTTCTTGGAAGTGCCTTTCTGTGGTCTGCCCTCACTGGCTGTTACCCACAACATTGTCACCTTGCAGTGGGATTCCCTGCTGTATGTAAGTTCGGGCACTCAGTCCAGCTGATTTATGCTGGGAAGAGTCCCCAGGGCCACAAGCCCAGGACCTCAGAGGAGGCGATGGTGGGAAGGATGCTTTGAGTTTGAGGGCTCTTGGTGATTTCTGTTGATCTAATAAAATCAGTTCAAGAATGTCACAGGGATGGAGTTGAGGGATGTTTACATTCTTTTTAAAGAAACATGATTCTGTATGTTTAGAATACTTGTGCCGTAGAACTCACAGTAAGTAGATACTCTGTAGATCTTTTTCTAAAAGACAAGTATTGGAGCTCTCATCTTGGCTGCCAAACTGGTTATGTCTGCAACCCCACATGTGCTGGAGTAGACATGTGCTCCGTGTTGCAGTGGGTGTTTTCTGATGGTGACCGCTAGGCCTTTCTTTTTTATTTTTTTAAAAAATTTATTTATTTTTTAAATTGTTTTAATTTTAATTGTTGTGTACCATCGAATTGGATCTGACTGGCACAGGAGGAGATTGCCCCTCCTTCTCTAGCAGAGCATCTGATGGATTTGAACTGTGTGCCTTCAGGATTGCAGCATAGCTTCTTGTCACTAGGCCACCAGAGCTCCCTAGGCCTTTCTTTGTGGTGCCTCTGGGTGAGTGCTAAGGTCCACATTTTACTTAGTAACCAAGACTTGAGTAATTTGCTTCACTCGGGCTCATCTGGGCTGATAGAATGTGTATATATTTGTAAGGAAATGGCTTGGCTTGGCTGTGGCATGAATTATTTCTGGGTACTGTAGAATGCTTCATGAATGTGCTGGCTGAAAACATTGTCAATAAATATTATTATACACAACTGTGAGACCACTTGCAAGTATCACTGTCATTTTAATGGGTTTAATATTAATGCTAACTAAGCTTAGAGTCTCAGTAGACAGCACTATTTCTTGAAAAATCTGAATGTAACAAGTTGTATGAAGAGTCCTCTAATTTTACCACCCCCTAATCCCAGTGATTTATTATTTCCAACTTGTAATTTAAAAAAAAATTCTGTTGTAAGCTTACAGAAAAGTTGAAAATAATTGATACAGTGAACCTTGAATTCGATACTCCAGGATTAACCAATCATTTTGCTGTGTTATTGTCCCCACTTTGTTTGCTGAACATTTGAAAAAAATATATATGATAGTAGTATCAGAGTGTTTTAAGTGTGTCTCCTAAGGACCAGTTTATTCTCCTTAATAATTTGTTACCATTTAAATGGGAAATTTTAGCCTTGGTAGAAAATGTTTATCTAGTAAACCATTTGCATATAAATGATTTCAGTTATTTTGGTAATTTTCTTATAGCTGTTTTTGTTTGTTTAGTCCAGAATCTAATCAAGGATAACATGTCGCATCTAGCTGTCATGTGTCTTTGTTCTTGTATGCTGAACTTGAATCAGCCCAGGCTCACGTGGACCCCATGCACACAGGAGGAAATCTTGGCCAGCCCTGCACCTCATGATCAGCTGTCTGTGGACCCTGTGATTTACAGGGCTTTTCCGTGGCAGACTTTTGGAATAGATTGCCAGCCCTTTCTTCACAGTCTTTCTCAGTCTGAAACCTCCACTGAAAGCTGTTCCCCACGCAGCAGCACAAAAACCCCGATTTAAAAACAAATGGTGACTGTGTAGAGGTGCATTGATTGGGAGGCACGCCTGGGTTTCCACATGGAAAGTGGGCATTCTGCCACTTAACCATTACTTCTTGTTGTTGTTAAGCGCCATCGAGTCGCAGCTGACTCATAACGACCCTATGAATGAAAGTCCTGGACACCTCCTGTATAACTTTCATCCTTTCTCCAGGTTCATAGGGTTTCCAGAGGCAAGCTATTGTGGAAGTGGATGCCACTCTTGTTTCCCAGCTTGTTTTAATCGGGGAGCTTCACCAAACACTGTCTTTCATGGGTTACCATTCTTACATTTGACACCTCTGTGTCACAGTGTTCGGCTTCACAGGAACCACGAGTTACCTCTGTACAGCAAGTGGACACGCCAGGGTTACACAACCTAGAAGAATGTTTCACCAAAAATTAAAGGCAGACCTGCGGAGTAGAGTCACCCACCTTTGGCTTGGGAGCATGACTTTCTGTCCGCTAGGCCAACTGCTTGCTCTCATCTCATTAACCAACCTCATAATGACCCTTCATCAGATTGCCAAGGCTGTGTAAATCTTTGTGGGAGGAGATGACTCATCACTTTTCTTTGGAGCAGTCATTATTGTTGTTAGGTGCTATTGTTAGGTGCTATTCTGTCGAGTATGACTCACAGTGACCCTGTGAACAACAGGATTGCATCCTTTGTCATCTTCATCATCTCTGTCACACCTGAGCCCATTGCTGCAGTCACTGTGTCAATCTGTCTGGTTGAGGGTCTTCCTCTTCTCTACTGTTTTCCAAGCGTAATGTCCTTTCTCCAAGGACTCCTAACAACTCCTAACAATAAACCAAAGTTTGTGAGACAAAGCGTCACCATCCATTCCTTGCTCCAAGGAGCACCTGGTTGCACTTTCTCCCATACATATTTGTTCTTTTGGCAGTCCCTTGGATATTCGGTACTCTTTCCCAACACCACCATGTCTTAAAGGCATTGATTCTTCTTCTCTCATTCTTAGTCATTTTCCAGCTCTCAGATGCATGGCAAGTGATTGAAAAGACTTGAGACAGGTGAGTGAAGTGCACCTTAGTCTTTAAACTGACAACATTGCTCTTTGGGATGTCCTGGACAGCTGACTTTTCCAGTACAACACCTCTTTTGGTTTCTTGACTGCTGTTACCAAGGATGTTGATTGTGGGTCCAAATAAGATTAAATCATTGACAGTTTCAGTCTTTATCTATCATGATTCTGCCTATTTACTCAGTGGTGAGGATTTCTGTCTTCTTGATGTTGATGTATTGGCACAGTTAGTATATTTGAGGTTGGAGTACTTAGTGTATTTGAACTGCAGACCTTTTGGTTAGCAATCTTACACTTTACACACTTTGACACCTGTGCTCCTTTATTTAATTGGGACACCTTGAAAAGTCCAGATGAATTGTCTTGTGGAATGTTCTGTAGGCAGTCTATACCTGTCCAGTTGTTTTTACTTCTGTGTTCTATAATGTCACATAAAACCAAAGTTGAATTCCCACTACAGCACACCAGGAAGTATACACCAGTCTGTCCCATTAGTGATAATGTTTAGTTTGGTCATTTGGATAATGAAGTATTCACCAAAATTCTCTACCATTAAGGTACTTTATTTCTTTTGTGATTAATAAAGAGATACTTATTAATTTATAATTAATATTTATAAATGGGATGATCTTTTTAGGTGATGCAAATATCCCATTCTCCATCAATCTTTCCTGGAAGTTCTAACATCAGCTGGTGATCTTTCTGCCTGAATCCATGTTATATTGGTGATCATTACATTCCAGTATTTGAGGGAGTTGGGGAGAGGATCTGTTGAACTTTAAGTACCAGATAATTAATAAAGAGAATGAAGACATAATTTTTGTGGGTTTTTTTTTTAATAGTAACAGTGGATTGTCACTTGTGCCCAGTGCTCTGCTCCAAATAAATGTATGCTGTGATATTCTGTGGAAACTACATATTGATTCTTCATGATCTATTAACCATAATAATCAGAGTTGTAAAAAGATTAATCTATATTATTAATCTATAATCTGAGTTGTAGAAAGATTCCAGTCACAACCATAATTGTATGTAAGAGGAATTCCATTTATCTCACTTGGATTAAAAAAGAAGGGAAAATGAACCAAAACTGAGGAGACTCTCATCTCCGCCTGTGGACGAGGACCAGGTCTGGCATGGGTCCTTGTGTACTTAGATGTCTGCTCGAGGTTACTCCTTGACGCAGGGCAAGCCAGAACCTAGAACACGTGAGATCTCCAAGGGATGCCTGGCTTATGGTTGCTGACAAGGACTTTCCTCCACAATCAACAGAGAGAGTCAGCTTTCCCCTCTAAGGTGACACTCTAAATTTGGATTTCTAGCCTGAGGGTAAAGATGTGTAATGCTAACTCAAAGGTATACTGTTTGAATCCACTGACTGTTTCATGGTAGAAAGATGGGCAGTCACCTCTCCTGTGACTTAGTGTCTGAAAACCCCACTGCTGGAATGTCAACTGTGGGTCGGTTCAGACACAATGGCACATAACTACAACAAATTGTAGGAAAAGAAATATCTGTTTGTTAAAGTCATCCTAGGTAGCTGATCCAAATCAATTTGTTTGTATGCCTTTAAAATAGATTCATTTTTTTTTACCATGAAATTTAAAAAACTGAGAGACAACCCTATGTTAATTTTGAAGAAGTGGGGTTTTAAATTTTGAACTATTAAATTCCTAAATTCTGTACCTGTTATCTTTTACTATTTTGTATTTTAAATTCTTGGAATTGAATTATTATTGGTCATTTTTGCAGTACTTGGAAGAGAAAGTTATCTGAGACCATGAGTGAGTGATGACTGATTCACTTCTATTTCTGTAGAAATAGCATTTAAGGAATTTCAGAAACACAGGAAGTATCTGTTGTATTTTTAAAGCAATAATCATTTGAGAAATTGCTTGAGATAAATAGGTCTGACTAATTAAATCATACACTTCCATAGTGCTTTACATATAAAACTAGACTAGGAAATAAATATAATTAAAGTAAACATGCCCTTCTAATTAGTAATTGTTTCTGCCATTTTAAGCAAATTTCAGAGTCACAGGGAGCTGCTCCGCTATAAACCCAATAATGAAGCTTGTGATAACAGGTGTAAATTAACACAATGGAAAACATTTATACCGTAACACGCTAAATTAAAAATGACATTAACAAGTCCCATTTTCAAATTCTCTATAATTAACATTTGTTCAACCCTGGTGTTGAATTACTGCTGTACAATGGTGGATGACTTTATTTATAGCTTATGGTATTTGCTGTGGCCTTATCTTTGTTAAATTGTAAACAGCAGAGATGTATTCCTTCTTCAAATATGTCATGTTTATGTTGTCTTAGGCTGTTCTGACAAAGGGTAGAACATAAAATTTACTGGTGTGATTATGGTGAGTAATGTGCAGGTGTGCCACCACAATGGCTTTGGTCAGGGTACTGCTCAGCATGAAATATTCAGAAATGGGTTGAATATGGAGATAGTAGGTACAATGGTAATAATATCTATGACATGATAAAATATTAGGGTTCTCTTGAGAGTCCTCTCAATACACATATGTACTTCTAAGTGCTTTGAATCGATGTTTGCTTCTGCAAATAAATATTATCTTAAAGGCTGTCTTTTATGGTGCTAGTTAATATAAGCCAGAAACCAGAGGGCAGAGAAAATAGCTTTGCAGCTTAATTTGTCACAAAAGACATCTTTTATCCCTTCCAGGGAATTTCATCCGTACAGTAATGGTTGAATGAAGACCTTAAGCTTTATTGCATTTGTAAACCTTGGCATAGAGCTTTATAATTGACTTAAAACAACAACTTAAAGGTTAGATTTAAAAACATATCTGGATTTAAAAATGTATCTAGATATACATGTACTTTAGATATTTTAAAGTAAATTTTCGTTTCTACATTGTGTGTGTTAATGCATGGGTGTGTGTTAAAAGGCCCAGGGTTTTTCCTAGAGCTGAACAATGGGAAAGTTTGTAAAGGCTGGGTCTGTTCTGTGCTGCAGTAATTCTTGGAGATTTCTAAGTAGAGATTTAGCACTTAGTAAATTCTGGATCTTATTTCTTATTGGGGAACTAGAAAAGTAAAGAAATTATACACCTCTGCAGGCAGTGACATGAAAGACAGACAATGATGAGATTCAAGATTATACAGATGGAGACTGGATGATTGTATCTTTATTCAAGTTTATGCAGTTCCTCTCTCATTGCTCTTGAGTCACAACTGACTCTTAGCTGACCCTTCAGTGGGTTTTTAGAGGCTATTAATTGTACTGGAAGAGATCACTCATCTCTCTCCTACAGTGCTGCAGGTTAGTTCAAACCGCCAGAAGAGGTAGCAGCAAGAATCCCAAGGACATTGCCACCAGAGCTCCCTGATTAATGCAGTAGTGACAGAAATGAGAATATGCTAATATGGCATCAGCAAGCTTCGTTAAGCAGGTGGCACAACCTTGCTCATCCCAACTGAGGAGAACTTGAAGTGTTTGCTGCAGAAGGCCAAGGAACTGCAGCTTTCAATATTGAAGATTGCATCTCAACATCAAGAAAGCAAGGATTTCATGTTATATAGTATTTTATAAAATCATTGCTCCTGAGTGTTGCATAGTATCCCACATAAGAATGTACCACAGTTTCTCAACTCAGTTGTTTGTTGATGGGTGTTTGAGCTGTTTCTGTTTTTGAAATTGTGAATCATGCTGCTATCTCAGTTCTGTTTTCCTTGGGGTATAATCTCAGTTTTTTGAGGACAATCAGAGTGCCTTTCAGAGTGGGAGAGGCTAGAGAGCACTGTGCTGAGTGAACTAACTCAGGAGTAAAAGAACAAATACTGTCTAAGACTATTTGTTGTAAAAACAGAAGGATAACCAGTATGATGTGTGTGGATGTCAAAAGAGGGAAGGGGAGGGGACAGGAGGCTAAGGGTGAGGAGGGGATGGAAATCATCGGGTTGCAGAGTTTGGTGGGAGGAGGGAGGGCCGAAAACCAATGTACATGCATGAAACAATTTAAAAATTAGAAAATGAAGAACCTTACCACCAGACCAATTGGTAGCATCATGATAGAGATTGAAAAGATTGAGGTTATTAACAATTTCATCTTACTCAGATTCATAATCAACAGTCTTGATACGAGAGTCAGGAAATCAAAAGATGAGTTGTGTTAGGAAAGTCTGCTCCAGAGTGCTAAAGAGCAATGATGTCAGTCAGGAGACTAAGGTGCACCTGATCCAGACCATGATCTTCACAGTTGCTTACTATTTATCAGAGATTAAGTGACTGGGATAATCGGGATGGGAGTGTCAGAGACAGTGCAATTGGCACAGGACAGAGCAGAGTTTAGGGCTGTTGTGCATAGGGTTGCTATGAGTCACAAGCGACTCGATGGCACGTAACAACAACTACGTGTACAGCCTCCATATAACTACCCCATGGAGGTCAGCACAGAAACCCTGAGGAGGGTCAGTTATGAGTCTTGGTCTCATAATGGATTATGTGTTGGCTTTGCTACCTAAAAGGTCAATGGTTCAAATCTCCCAGCCCAGCAGCTCCTCAAGAGAAAGATGGACAGTCTTCTCTTGTAAGGCTTTACAGTTTGAAACTCAGTGGAAGGTTGTTGTCCGCTTGTTGCCAGTGGGTGCTAATATTATCTAAGAAAAAGTAAATTTAAGTAATCTAGAGCTGTATAACATTCACTCTGTGATTAAAATTGTTAATAAACATTACCGAAAGACTTCTGTGTGGCCTGAGATCAGGGGAAGTCCTTGAGCTAGGGGTGTGGGTAATGATCTGTCACCATGAGTTAACTGCCCTGGGTGTCACCAATTCTAGTAACATCACTGCCCCTGCTCCCTCCCAGCACACCTGGTCCTCTACCTGCCATGTTGTTGATGAGCAGTGAGTGAATTGAGGCAGTGTGCTAAAATGAAGAAAGGGAAAGGACTTGGAGATTTTTAATCCTCCTCTGCTATGAAATCTTTGTGAGCTGTATGTCCTTGAGCAAATGAGTTAACTTTCCCCATCTTTTAATTCTTCTTTTTCTACAGAAATGCCAACATATGCCAGAAGACCAACCTAGCAGTGTTATGTTGTTTGTTGTTATGTACCATGTGTGAGAACCAACCCATACAGGATCCTCCAGTGGGTTTTCAGAGGCAGTAAATCTCACGGGAGGAGATTCCCTGTCTTTCTCCCAGAGCAGCTACTGGATTGGAATCAGTGCCTCTGGCTTGGCAGTACAGTCCCTTACCACTAAGCCACCAGAGCTCCCTTAATTGTCAAGAAGACCAAGCCAAACCCTTCGCCACAGAATAGATTTCCTCATGCTGATCCCATGAATTACACAGTAGGATTCCATTGAGTTTTCTTTACTGTAATGTTTATAGGAGCAGATTTCTAGAGTTTCTTCTGCAGCAGCTGCATGGGTTTGAACTATTAAACTCTAGGTTAGTTGTTGTTAGGTGCTGTTAGTGGAGTAGGACTCATAGCTTTTCTATAAACAGCCAACCTGAACCCTGCCCTGTCCTGTAAGTCACTACACACCATTTGTGCAAATCAGGGCACTATTTGCTTGACTAAGAGTACTGAAGAGCAACGATGTCAGGCTGAGATTAAGGTGCGTCTGATCCGAGCTATAGTCTTCGCAATAACGTGCATTGCATCAGAGAGTTGGACAGTGAATAGGGATGATAGAAAGAGAATTGATACCTTTGAGCTGTGGTGCTGGAGAAGAGTGTTGAATATACCATGGACTGCTAGGAGAACAAACAGGTTTGTCCTGGAGAAGGTGAAGCTGGAATGCTCCTTGGAGTCAAGGGTTCTGAAGCTTTGTCTGACATACTTTGGGCATGTTGCAAGGAGGGACTGGTCCTTGGAGAGGGACATCATGTTTGGCAGAGTGGAGGGGCTGTGAAGGAGAGGAAGACCTTTGATGAGATGGATCGATTCTGTGACTGGAGTGGTGGGAATAAGTGTGTTTGGGATGGCTAGGTTGGCACAGGATAGAACGGCGTTTAGAGCTCTTGTACATAGATTTGCTGTGAGTCACAAGCGACTCGATGGCACATAACAACAGCAACAACAACGTATGCATGTGTGTGTCAAGGTGTCATGAATAATATTTTGAAGGCTAGAATTAAGGTGATTTTTAGTGTATACATTGCATCAATAATGGTAGCACTTGTTAACACTTTTAGGAAGTAATGTTGTGTGTATTGCCTTATATGTTTCAAGTACTCATAGAGACAAAACAAATTCTGAGAAAGTGCCCTTGATTTGTGGCTGCTGCTGATTGATAGCATATTTAGCTTCTAGTGGCTTAGTGGTACGGAGTTGCGCTGCAAACCTAAAGGCATGTGGTTCAAATCCACCAGCTGCTCTGTGGGAGAGAGATGGACAGTCTCTTCCCATGCACTTTAGTGCCTCTGAAAAACCGCTAGAGGGTCAGCTGTGAGTCAGTTCCGACTTGATGGTACACAACAACAACAATAAAGGACACCAGTTTCTAATAAAGCACTGGCTTCTTAGAGGTGTCTTTCACAAGTCTCTTTGGGCTGCTACCAGCCGTGCTTTTATAGAAAATAATCCTGTCCCTGCCATTTGCATTGGTCCCCCTCCCGCCCCACAACCCGTGGCCACTGCCCCTTGCCCCCACCCTCCTTGCCGGCCAGTGCAGCTGCAGACCTACACTTTATACAACAGCTGGTTGGGACTAGGGTGATGCTTAGTGACCTCTGCTCATCAGGTTGAAAATGACCCTCTGGGCTGAGAGTTTTTCTCCCACAGCAGATTGTCGTCTTGTTCCCATCTCCCTCAACTTGTTCCGATCAATCTCTTTCCTTGCCTGTCACTGCTCAGCTTGCTGACCTGCTAGACAGCAGGGCGGCAGGGGAATACTGCAGGGCTGGGCGTGGCCTCGGAACGGACAGTAGTGGTGCTTTTCTGTTTCCTCTTAGGCACATCCACGAGTGATTTTTACAAGAATATACACATATCAACTGCGCCTGAACTTCATCTCAAAGGCCAGCCTAAAATGGAATATATCAAAGCCAAACAGCCAGCATCCAGTGAACCAGTAAAAGAGCAGGCCAATCCACAGAGAAAGAAAAATGATATGTGTTTCTTTTCCTTGCTTAGGGAATTTGATTATTATTTTAAGCTGTTGGCTGCTGCATTGGATGTGAGTGAAGTCATGTTGAGAACAAAAGAATTCTTGAAATTCCCTTTACGGAGGGTCATTTCTGGAGCATATGTAGGAGAATGTAACCGAGGAGAGTAAGGATTAATTAATAAAAGTAGAATTGTCGTATGAGGTATCTCTCTTTATATCATCTCCCGCCTCTGAGGCAGTGAACAGACCAAAGTGAAACAGGATGTACCTGTGTGTGGTTGTAGAGAAGCTCTTGTTACTAAAGCTATGGAGTTAGTTCCAACTCTTGATGACCTCATTTAACAGAGTAGAACCCCATAGCATTTCCTAACCCCTGGGGAGCTCTGGTGGCTTAGTGGTAAGGAGTTGGATGCCACCTTAAAGGCACACAATGGAAAGTCTCCTCTCACATTTACTGCCTCTGAAAACCCACTGGAGGGTTGTCTGAGTTGGTTGTGAGTGGACAGTGCATAACAGTAGTCACTATGGAAGAAGGTCCCTGATGGCTTATGGACTAGTTTATGGACTAGTAACCAAAGGTCAGTGGTTTAGATCCATCAGTCACTCTGTGAGAGATAGATGGGCAGTCTCTTCCTGTAAACATTTACAGACCCAGAGGTGTATGAAAGGTCATTTGGGGTCAGACTCACCTCATTAGCATGGGCTTTGGTGAGTAATCTTTATGGAAGGGGCCATAGTGGTGCAGTTATGCAGTTGACTGCTAGCTGAAAGGCTGATGGATCAAAACCACCCACTAGGTACTCTGTAGGTGTTAGGTTTGGCAGTTGGTTTCTGTAAAGATTCATAGGTTTCCAAGCCCTGCCCTGTTGTGTCTCAGAGAGTCAGAATCGGTGGCATTGGGAAATCTTTATGGAAGCAGACCACTAGGTCTGTATTACTGCAGTTTCCTAAATGAACGTTTATCAGCTGCCTTTCAGATGAGAGGATGTTGTAGATGCTGAGAGTGCGCCAGTGGAGGATGGCGTTCCCACCCTTCAGGCACTTGAGTGTAATTGAGAACTGAGCGTGGCAGGTTAATGTGGAAAGGCAAGGCAGGCCAGCTCTGCTGGCCACAGCTACCATTTCTAAATAGGTTCCCTGCCCCGTGGCTGCATGGGAAGGAGGCTGCTGCCCGAGATCTAATTACCAGAGACAGATATGCTCAGGTGCAAGCTGCCTAATTATGAAAGCCCAGGGCACACATGCTCTCCCAAGGTCCGTTGGGATTACAGACACAGAAAAAGAAAAAAAAATAATTTTGGCAGCAAATTTAAACTTGGATGAACCCCATGAGGAGCTGCAGTGAAGAAATGGAATCTGGGCTTTCTTTAAAAACACTGAAAGCTTTGACAACACACCAACACCCTTTTGAATGAATTATTTCAAGCCAACTTATCCTGCTAGTCTCAAAAATTTGTAGAAAGGAATGAGTGAGAATAGGGCCTCTTAAAAGCCCATGATTAAGGGGAAAGATTGCACAGTTGATAGTTTTGTGGATAGCTCTAGTGGAAAAAAAATTGCTCATTGTTGTAGCATTGGTTGAAAACCTTATTTTCCAGTGTCCTGTATCATTCTAAAATAGAGCTATTTTCTTTTTCTTCAGCTTTGTTTCTTTTCCCTGAAAAGCAATGTCAAGTGCAGTGGGGCATTTTTGCATCTCCCTGCACTCCCAATGTTGCATCCTCTAGGTGTTGTGGTACAGCATTCGTTTTGCATGGCTCCCAACTAAGTCTGTCCAGCCCCTCTCCCCATGGACTGCAGAGCCTTGCATTTTACACACACCTCCTAACCCAGCAGTGACAAAGCATGGCTGTCCAGGGAAGGTGCTCCAAGGCTGATAGGATCATGCATCTTGTTGCACCATCCTCCCCGCCCTTCCTGGTTGGTGCGAGGCCATAGTTTCTTTCAAAGCCAGATCGATACTCTTCTGAAAGAAGCATCTGACTCTTTGGCAGATCCACAGGCAGTTATCTTGGAAGTTTGAGAGTTTCTTCCATATTTATCACACGGTTTAGAGATTGCAAGAATTCCTGCCGTTATAATGTCCCAGATTCTGGGCATGAGGAATGTGAACGAACTGAAGTTTCCTTGCACTGAGAAAACCTCCCTGCATAACTTGTAGGGTTAAAAATGAGCCTCCTTTTAAAATGATTCTTTCATGATCTATCTGGCTGCATTCTTAGGTGGTTTTTCTACTGCCTGTGAACCTGTGTGGGAGCTCTGATGGAAGTCACCTTGCTAAGCCTAAGTTGATGCCTCTCTGGTTATTAGAATTCACATCCATGGGAAAAAGATGGTCAGGCTCCTCCTGTGTGGTTAAAGCCTCCAAAACCCCTCTGATTTTTGGATCGACTACTGTGGTTTGCTCCGTTGTTTGTAGGGCTTTCCAAGGGCTGTTATTTCAGAAGAGAATGGCTAAACCTTCTTTTTAGTCTATCTTAATCTGGGAGCTCTGCTTTTGTACAGCATCTGACAGACAAGCACTGTACCCCAAAAAGAAGATAATAGAGAAGTAAATATGTACCTCTCTAAGCTGTTAAGATCAGCAGCATGTAAAGACATTACCCCATAACAAAAACTGACAGATAATGATGACTTGATGGCACATAACAACAGGGGTTGGCTTTGACTAGACAACAAAGAGCATGTGGGTTGTGTTTTTTTTTTAAATGAACCTTTGTGACATAGTGATTCATGTATTAGGTTCCTAACCAAAGGATCAACAGTTTGATTATCTACAGTAGTTTCAAGGGAGAAAGATGAGCAGTCTGCTTTTGTAAAGATTTATAGTTCAGATTCCCAGTGGTGGATCACTGTGAGCCATAACTGATTCAACAGCAGAGGGCTTATTTTTAATATCAGAGTTTATTGGGTAGTTCAGTTGGTTAAATGCTAGACTAAAAGCTGAAAGAAAGATTTGTGCTTTGAATCCATCTAGAGTCGCTTTGGAATATAGGCCTCACCATCTCTTTCTGAAAAGTCACAGCCTTGAAAACCTAGTTCTGCTCTGTGTCCATGGGGCTGCCATGGGTGAGAATAGGTTCAATGCCAACAATAATTTTAATATCAATATATCTGGCTGGAAAGTGGAAACAGATTTTAGAGACATGATCTTTAAAAATATTAACCAAAAAATTCCCCTGAAAATCATGTTCTAAGATTTTTTTCTATTTAAAAATTGAGCAGATTATAGAGCAGATTATATAGAGATATGCCAGGTAATGGGTGCTGTGCCAGCCAGCACATTAGAAAGTTTGAAGAGAGCTTAGCGAGGAAACCTCAGAGAACTCAGCCCTGACTTTATTATCTTAAAGATCTTACCATATTGGACATATTCCGTTAACCCTTGATTATTAAATAACAATTAAAGATTTAACAGCGAACTGTATTTTGTACATTTCTTGACTGTCATTTGTCCATTACTTTTTGACTGTGAAATAATTCCCGGGGATCGGTCTCTGTGTCTGTAGCTTGAATCACCTGCCTTCTAGCAAAGTATACTACTCCTTACTTCTCAACTGTCTCATTATCTGACATTTTGAATTTACAGTAGTGAAACATAAACGTCTGTTTCAGACATTATTAAGGCAGCAAGAACTGACGAACATCCTCTTCCTCAAAGAGAGTTTCCAAGTGATCACACCGCCCCTTATGCCCTGCTCCCTTGAGGACCAGCCTGTGGCCAAGCCTCCTAGTGGGGGCCCAGGCAGCTCTGAGTCAACAGGTGCTTTTTCTGGGTTCCCAACCCATTGGGAGTTTGGAGCCATGCAACTTAGTATTGCTGTGGAGTAGGAAGATGGGGAAAGAAACTGACATTGAAGAGGATGTTTGGAAGAAATGCCTGCAAGTTCGATGAAATCTCAGAGGGGGCTGGACTGGGTTTGCAGCCTCTGTTTCAGGGAGGCTGGGCTCATGGCCAGGTGCTTAGGGCCGTTGCAGGAAGTTCCAAGCCTTGGTGACTCACCAAGACCAGAGGGCAGAGCAAGACAATGAGCATAAAGCTTACAAGACCAGGAGTGCAGCTTTAGAGATAGTTCTTTATGGGAAGCTCAAACTCAGCACAGGAAGAAGGTGAAATGGCTTAAGCCTTGATCCCTCTTACCATAGCCTAATTTTGTCCAACTTTGTCTTCTCCAAGCCTTCTCCTCTACAGATGAATAATCCATAATTCATATTCCATAACTGGACTCAGCACAGTGATTTGAGCACAACCTCAATTTTTAGATGTAACTGATTATTTCTGTGTGCAAATTTTCGGAATAAGAGGGTTAGACAAATGAGTGAAGATCTGAAAATTAAAAAAACCCCTCCATTTTCATAACACTGAGTTTTCATTTAAGGACCCAGTCTTTGGAGCCTCACTGTATTGATGAGGATCAGGTGCACATTTATGTAACACACACTTACTGTGAACTTGCTTTGTGTCATGGAATTCCTTAATCTTGCAGAGTGCTAACTGCTTGCCTACTAACTGGTGATTCCAGCCCTCCCACAGGTTCCTCGGAGGAAAGGGCTGGTGCTTTACTTCTGAAAGAAAAAAACCCAACAACCCAAAACACAAAAAAACTCCAAAAAACCAACCCAAAACAAAGCATCCCATACTAAACCCACTGCCACGACATTGAGTCCAACTCAAAGTGATAACTCTGTATGAGGGTTCCAAGGTTCTAACCTGTACAGGAAGAGACTGCCGCTCTTTGTACTGCAGAGCATGCCTGGTGGATTTAAACCACTGACCTTTTGGTTAGCAGCCAGATACTCAGTGCACTGTGACACCAGGCTCCCATTTTGTCTTTCACTCAGTCATTGCCATCAAGTTGGAACTGACTCATAGCTGACCCTCCATGGGGTTTCCAAGGCTGTAAATTGTTCAGGAGAATTGCACATTTCCCCCCCAGGAGCTCTGGTTAGTGTGCCACTCCCCATAGTCTATACCTTCGGAACTCCATTTTGCCAGTGTTGTTGTTAGGTGCCATCTGGAGGACTGTTCCCATGATCTCTGTTGTGCTTAGGCTGACTGTGGTCATCACCGTATCAGTCCATCTCATTGAAGGTCTTCCTCTCTTTAGCTGACCCTCCACTTTTGCCAGCACAATGCCATATTCTAAGGACCAGTTCCTCATGTACAAAGTAAATGATACAAAATTCCACCATCTTTGCCTCTAAGGAGTACCCTGGCTGCACTTAATGCAAGACAAACCTGTTTCTTCTTTTGGTTATTATTGTTGCTATTAGGTGTCATCTAGTTGAGTATGACTCATTGTGCTCCTGGGAACAACAGAACTGAAACCTGTCCTATCCTGTACCATCATCATTAGTTTTGACACTGTGTCAGTCCAACTCATTGAGGGTCTTTCTATCTTTTGTTGACCCTTTACCTCCAAAGCATGATCTGTGTCTCCAAAAAATAGCCTTTCCTAGCAGCACGCCCAAAGTATGTGAGATGAAGCTTGTCATCTTTGCCTCAAAGGAACACTCTGGCTGTACTTTCTCCAAGATATACCTCTTTGTTCCTTTGGCAGTTTGTTGGATATTTGGTACTTTTCTCCAACACCACAGATCAAGGTATCAATTCTTCTGTCTTCCTTATTTATTGTCCAGCTCTCAGATGCATAGCAAGTGATTGAAAAGACCATGGCCTGAATCAGGAATGCTTTAGTTTTCACACTGACATCATTGCTCCTCTGTAATTTGGAGAAGTCTTTGATAGAAGACTTATCTAATGCAATAAGTCTCCTGACCAATTGTAGATCCAAGTACTATGAGATTGTTGAGTTTCAATCTTTTCTCCATGATGTATTCAATACCCTTTCACCACTGCCATAATTCAAATGCATTAATTTTTATTCAGTCTTCATAGGAAGCAATTGAAAATACCAAGGCCTGAATCAGACACATCTTAGGCTTTCAACTGGCATCCTTACCCTTTAGAATTTTGGATAATTGTGAAACTTTGGATAAAGTAGAAATAAATTTCCTATTTTGTCTATAGTTCATTTATATGTCAACCTGAAATTTAGTGTTTATTTCTTATCTGGTCCGCAGAAGCAGAGGCTCTCACAGGAATGCTCCTTTTCTATTTCTTTCCACAGCAGTATCTGGAGCTATGCCTGGCACATAGGGGGAAAGATAACAATAAGCCAGTTGTCATCAAATCAGTTCTGATCCCAAGCAGCTGCTCATGTGCCCTGAGTAGAACTCGCTCCATAGGGTTTTCAATTGCCATTTTCTTTCAGAAATGATCCCTGGTGTTATAGGGTGTGGGTCTGCTACCCTGGAAGCTGGCAGTTAGACCTCACCAGGCACTCCTCAGGAGAAGGACGGACCGTTTCCTCCCTTAAAGCTATGGAACCGCAAAGGAGGGCTGCTGTGAGTCAGAAATGACTCAGGGGCCGTGGCTTTGATATTTTGGTGTATATCTGGTAACAGTGACACAATAAAGTGATTGCAGGTAGTGGACGTCACCAGTTAAGTGACAGGAGAAGGCCTCTGATGAAGTGACATTTGGTCTGAGCTCTGGGGGTTAGACACACAAAGGTCTATGGAGAAAGATTTTCTAACAAAGCAAACAGTAGGGACATGGGCATTTTCCCTAGCCTTTCTGAGATACAAAGAACAAAGAGAAGTCAGTCTGGCAGGGACTTAATAAGCAAGGGTAGCGCAGAACCAGGAGACGAGGAGAGGTTAGAGGATGGCATGAGAGTATCTGAGGTTAGCTCAGAAAAGCAGGAAAAGAGCTGGATCATGTAGAGGGAGGCTTGGAGCTAAGAAGTTGGAGTTTGTTAAAGCACAGAGCTAATCCTTGGGTAAGTCTGAAGCAGAGGAAAATAGACTATGATTAACCCTGCAGATTTTTTCCAACAGATGTGATGAACATAGTATTGAAAAGGTGGTATAAAATTTCATCTAGCCAATGTATTTGCTATGATGCAAGTAGGTCATCTGTATGTTTGATTGGATGCTAAAGGAAATATTATATGCAAAATGAATAAATGAATTACATCTCTCTATATTTATAACAGTTTCATAATCATCTTTTGGAGAAGATACAAGCAATTTTATTCATGTATGGGCATAAATTGTTCATTTCAGTAGGGCATGCTAGTTTTAGCTAAGGCCTTCTCTTAATTTTGATTGTGTATCCCTTGTGGCTATGTGTCAAAATATGACATACCAGCATAGGCCAACCTGAATTTAATGAATAGGAAACCATGGAATTTATATGATTTGGGGGCACATGGGGGCTTTCTCATGCCAATTCCAAGGATAAGTGGCATGGAGGCTATTTGATTAATTGAACAAGCATCAATTCTAGTGTCATCAACTGCCTGCCCGTCATCTAAACACAGAGCAGTGGTGGTTAATTGACTTAACACTCTAGAATGAAGATTGTAGTACTTATTATAATTTCAAAAGAATATTTTGCTTAGCAGCACCCTGCTTTTTAGATAAACAGTGCCCATGCCTCGCATGTTTGTTATTGTTGTTAGCTACTGTCAAGACTGTTGCAGTTGTTAGCTGCTCTAGCATGAGGCCTTCTATAGACCCGTGTCTTTCTTACGCTTGCCGGCTTGTTGGACTCCATTACTGTGGCCGCTGTGTCAGGCCACATCATTGCGGGTCTTCTGGGCCCCTCCTGGCTCTCTGCATCGCCATGACAGATACCTTTAGTCACCTGTCTTCTTGATGATAACTCTGAAGCAAGTGAGTCAGATGGTGTTCTGTGATCCATAAGGTTTTCTTGGGCTAAATTTCAGAAGTTGTTTGTCAAACCTTTCTTCTCAGTCTTTCTTTAGTCTGGAAGCTTCTTGAAACCTGTCCACCAGGAGTGACCCTGCTGGTGTTTGAAATATCAGTTACCTAGCTTCCAACATCAAAGCAACATGCAAGCTACCACAACACCACACTGTTAGATGGGTGCCAGGACTTTTACTTACTGTTGTTGTAGTTGAGTACCACTGAGTCAGAACCAACTCATCGCTGACCCTCCGGTGCGTTTTCAGAGGCAGTTAATCACACGGGAGGAGACTGCCCATCCTTGTCCAGTGCTTTACTAACTAGTAAGCATTTTTACAAGTTACACTTCAAACACCCCCCGCCCCCCACTACTTCATCTTACATATTTTATGCACGTTGCTAGGAGAAGCTAGTCTTTGGAAATGGGTATCATGCTTGGGAAGGTGGAGGGTCAGTCCAAGAGAGGAAGATCCTCAGCAAGATGAACTGACAGAGTTACGGCAGCAGGGGGTTTGCTATGTCAGAGGTTCAGAAGATGGCTCAGAATAGGACAGAGTTCACATCTATTGTTCACACGGTCGCTGTGAGTTGTACTCAACTCCACAGCACCTGACAACAATAGCAACCTATGGTTCATCATTGAAACCATGCTTTTGTGACCAGCTTCATTTCATAGTTACTACATAAACCTTTCTTCTACATCAGGGAAATTGGAGAATACCACATGCTTAGGAAGCTCATATTTTTTGACATGTACCTTGTAGAGTATATAACACATTGTTCTTGTTGTAGTTATGTGCCTGCTGAGTCTACTACAACTCATAACAACCCTATAAACAGTAGCTCTGAACAGTACATAAACTTACCCTGAACCAATCTTACTCTCTCATAGACACCAGCCTCCATTGCCCTAGTTTCTGTATCAATCCATGTTATCTGGGGTCTTCCTTTCCTGCACTGTCCCTCCATCCTTCCAAGTATGATGCCCTTCTCCAAGGACTAGTCCCTCCTGGAAATACACCAAAAGTATGTGAAATGGAACATTAAAATCCTTGGCTCCAGGGAACAACTTGGTTTTACCCTCTCTAGGACAGACCTATTGGTTCTCTTGGCAGTTGGTGGTATATTCAGTATTCTTCTCCAGCGCCACAGCTCAAAGGCATGGATTATTCTTCCGTCATCCTTATTGTCCAGCTCTCTGATGCATAGCTAGTAATTGCAAAGACCATGGCCTGGATCAGGTGCCCCTTAGGCTCTAGACTTTTCAACAGCGATGAATCTCAGTGAACCCTCAGTAATTATGCACTTGCAATATTTTTATCTCAGTGTGGCTTTTGTTTCGGGAAACTCAATAGTTTGTGGTAGCTGAATATTCAAGTTGATGAAGAGAGATGAACTTGAGGGCCACCTGCCATGGAATGATGTACACCCTTGCCCTGTTGTAGGGCTGGAGTTTTTCTTACCTCTAGGGAGTTAGAGAAATCAATCCTAGGTGTATCTGCTTTAAAGTTCTCAGCTGGGAATCCAGACCATTTTGTCCCCATTAGAAAGATATACCATGAAAGTATTTCTTACACATTCAAATTTACTTCATAGGCATTTTTGCAATTTGGAAAGTCAATGACTTTTAAGCAGCTCTGTAATAAAACTTAGTAGTAGTCAAGACAGATACTCAATTCCAAGCAGACTGTACTGTTTTCGTCTTGGTGCCAGTTTGTCTCACTATTATGTATTTGAATTGAACTACTATTTTTACCTGAATAATATTTTGGAGCATTGGAGGAATCAAAGTCAGTGTGGTTGGATTGGACAGGGTGGTAATAGAAAGGATAAAGAGAGATTATGACACTTCTTTTCTGATGCAGGAACCCTTTTTATATTTTTACTAGAGATTTGGGGTTTTTTTTTTTACATTTAAAATGATAATGAAAGAAGAAAATAAATGAAGTAGCAGACTATAGAACTTGACAGACTACAGTTAGAACACAGATCTGTCTGACTCCTAAAGCGTAATCCCCTGCGGATTGAGGTTTTCATTGTCCCACCTTGTTCTCTATGGAGAGCTCAGCAGGGTGGGTTCTCTGTTCTCAAGGGAATCAGCTCCATCTGACTTTCCAGCCAGCCTTAAAAAACAACACCTCCCAAGCCCTGAATGCATGTTTCGTAATGCCACTTATACTTCCCATGCTTCATGAGAAAACTCTTTAAAAGAAACAGAAAGCTTGTAAGTATGAGACGAACTCAGGAGATGCTCAGCCCTGCTCTGTGGTGTTCTCACAATCAGGTAGCTTCGGCCCCCTTCTCTATACAAGGTACACAAGGATTCTTTGTCATTCTGCATGATGTAATCGATAAGGATGCCAGACTTGGATATTTCCATTTCACCAGTTAAGAATGACTAGGAAAAAGGTCCATAGTATTCCCCTCGCTCCCCCTTACCTGTACTGGCAGATGGAAAACTTTATGAATCTTTCAAGCTTTTGAAACTCACTGCTGTGTATTGTCCAGGTTGGTAGGGTGATTGCATCTCACCTGGCTGGACCCGTTTCTTAGGACGCAAGAATGCTGCAGGGATGTGGATAGGCACTGCTGCTTTGTGAGGAGTACTGTATCAGTTACTCGGGGGAAATGCAATTCTAAATAATTGGCCCCAGCTTCTTTGGGCCAGGAGATTACAGTCTAATGGGGAAGAATGTAGACAGTAATTATCAGCTGTTGTTGAGTGCTATTGAGTCAATCTTGACTTGTAGTGGTCCCAAGAGACACAGTACAACTGTCCCCTGGGGTTTTCTAGGCTGAGATTTTTAGGGGACCAGACTGTGAGGTCTTTCACTCACCCCCAGCCCTCCTTCATAATTACCACGGGACTTAATAATACTGAGCAAGCAGAGTTTACATGACTGCAGATTCGAGAGGGCCCAGCAGAGAAAATAGGGGCAGAAGAGCATATGGGGTGATGAGGTAGAGTGTGGTCTGGGAGGGAAGGTGGCCTATGGAAGAGTGCTGGTAGTCTTCAAAAGAGCAGAGGTTATGTATCATTAAACCCATTTTTGTCAAGCTGGTTCTGATTCACGCTGACCCTGTGTGCATCACAGTAGAACTGTGTGCTCCAATGAGTTTTCCAATGGTTGACTTTTCTCCTCCTCCCCATACCCTGGGAAGAGGACTTCCAGGCTTTTCTTTGGAGGCCTCTCTGGTTGGACTTGAACCTCTAGCTTCATGGTTAATAGTTGCACACTTAACTGTTTGCACCATTCAGGTTATAAGTGTTGATGGAACTCCAGTGAGAAAGCATTGATGTGGTCATTGGGTTGAGGAGGGTAGGTAATATCTGAGACAGTTATTTGCTAGGTAGAAGATCATGAATATGTACTAGAGATGTCTAAGAAATGGAATACTTAGGACGAAACTCAGTTTATCACTTATTCAGTGCTCCTTTGGGCTGGGCATTGAATTAAGTGCTGGAGTGAGCAAAAGGGAGTGTGTGCCCAAGAACTCTCAGTCTTACATAGGAGGAAAAAAAGTAGAAAAAATAATCTGTGCGTGATGAGAGTTCTGTGCACTGTGCCCCTGGCAACAAGGCTGAAGCAGCAGTTAGCTATGTCAGGGACTGTATCTGAGAGATGGAGGTCATTGAGCAAAGCCAGAAGATATGTGGGATGTGGGGAGCAGGCACAAAGGGCAATTTCATGCCAAGTTAGAAGGTAACCAAAGGCATGTGAGCGTAAAGGAACACAGTGCACTGGGGAGCTGTCCTGTGTGTCTAGCTCACAGACGTGTTGGGTACCTTCCTTCCTGTAGAGCTAACAAGGGAGGTAGGTGAGGTGTCGGGACAGCTGTTATGTTACAGATTCTAGGCATCATCAAATCGGGTGGAAAATGTGTGGAGGAGTATGGATTTGATAGGAGAGCTACTAAAATGCTATTAAAGTTGTTTTAAGCAGGAAAGTGACATAATGCAAGTGCTATTTTATTTAGCTCATTATGAATTTAAATACTTCCATAATGACTTTTTTGGATTATAAAAGTAAAAGATATTAATTTCATAAAGACTGTTACAAAGAAAATAAACATGCTGCGTAGTCCCATGATCCATAGGTAGAAATGAAACCGTTTTAATGTTTTATTATATTGCAGTCTTTTCTGTGTGTATATATGTGTCACGGGTAAAATTAAGGGCAATATTTGGACTGGTGCCCAACCTCTTTCCCCGACTATAGGCCTTGTGATGTCTCTTGCTCCCATTCCTCCGTGTTTATAAAGAAGATGAGCAATAAAATAAAAGCTCTCTTTGTATCACTAGCTCACAGAATGACCGAGCTTGATGGCTCTTTTCTGTAGGACACTTTTCCTCTATGCCACTCTGCTCTTTTTGATGTATTTGATTTGCTACCCTCAAGAATGAGTTGTTGTTGTTTTTTTTTTAATTAAAATTTACCTTTATAGCATTATTTAGTTAACCAATAACTTTCTTACAAATTCTCTCGGTTTTTGCAACAAACTGCCAAAATAGAGAAGACAAGACATGCATTGTAATTTTCCTGTTCTTCGAGATCGGGAAATTTATAAACAAAAACATTAGGCAGTTGTGAAATAAATAATGTGCAGGTTGTTCCTGCCAAGGTTCTGCTCTGCTGACTCTGTTATTAGTTGGTTCTGATAGGAATTGGACACATCAGTAGTATCTTTATAATTCTAATCTTTGTCTTTGGGAGTTGTAAATAAATACTACATACAAATTTACAGATATATTTTAATATATACATGCATAAAATATGCAGATAAGAGCAATTTACTCTGAGGATGGTGAAAAGTTGGACTGTGTTTTTATTTTGTCAGCTTGTAGAACATTCTGGATGCTCTGTGTTAGCTCTGGAAATGGTGATGGAATCCCAGTCATGAAATCGGTGAGAGTTGACTGTGTGGTCCTTTACTTCATTCTTCATATATTTCACAGCCACATCTTACTGCTTCCTGCATTTTCTTGTGGAGATAGAAGCATTTCTATATCTGTTTTTAAGCTACCAAAAACCAGTGATTTTGTTTCAGAAATACTTTGGCTAGTTCTTTCACTGTAAAAAAAAGTTTTGACAACCTCCTTCTTTGCTCCTGCTCATTATTTCTTTTGTTAACATTTCTCTTTTCTTTAAAATCCGTGAAGTGCCCATCTGTCAATTCACCTTTGTGATTTATGAACTGTTCCACATCAGTGACAACTCTTGTATCAAACTATCCTGATCACATGTGTGGAGCATACGTGCATAACTCAAGCATTTCCACTGCCTTGGCCCCAATTCTCCTGTATGTATTTCCCCATAACTTCCTCCCTGGAAGACACATCATTGCATATGCACCCAGTGTTCATTGCAAATGGAATACTTCATGAGTGAAGACTACCTGTATGTTGTCTGACTCTTTCAGGTATTCACTGAGAACCCACATTGTGCCAGCTACCACTGGGTTTGAGGATTCATAGGTGAAAGAAAGGCGCTTACTCATCCTGTGCTTATGTAAAGCAACAGGCAGGACTGGGAATAGAATTCAGATATTGAGACTTCAAGTTCATTGCTCTTCCAATTAATGATAGATACATTCAAACATAGTTGCTGTCAAGTTGACTACAGCCATGGAGAGCTTCTGTATAGCAGAACAAAATTGCTTGTGCATGTGTCGTCCTGTCAGCAGCAGGTTTGACTCCATTGTAGCTGTTGTGCCGGACCTTGGTGTGATGGTCTCCCTCACCCTTGCTACCCCTCTACTTTGTTACCTATGATCTTCTTGGGGGCGATAATGTTGCCGAAGCAAGCCAGCCAGATGGTGCTCTACAACAGAGCCAAATTTTCAGATTACCAAATATTTCTTCCTAGTCTCTTAGTAAGCTCTCCTGAGACCTGTCCACCATGGTTGACCCTCCTAACATATGAAACACTGGTGGCATAGCTTTCAGCATCACAGTGGCATATAAGCCTTCACAGTAAACAATGCTGACCAGTGGACGGTAGTGCTAGTCCATATTTCTGGTATATACATCAAGGTTCTTGGCTGATATTTTAAAAAAAGGGATTAGGCTGCTTCATGTATTGGACTGTGATGGTCATGCTTAGTCTTATGATGAGTCATCATATCCTGCAGTCATCATTTCTATTAACCAATGGTAGGGTTTAATTATTCCTCTTCAGTTATTGTGATTCATTCACACTGGGAAGCTCCTTGCACACAGACAATATTCCTACATAGAATTCAAGGTGGATGAATCCAGTGAAGAGTCCTTTAGCTTTGGAAATGGCTTGAGATACTGTGTTGTTGCTTGGATGAAATATGTCTCATCATTGTTTTCACTTACCTGGTGTAAAATATGATTGACTTGGGGCCTGAGCAGTCTCTGTTTTGTGCACGTCTATGATTCATCAGGAATGTGCAGATTAAAATATGATTGAAGGGTGTTGAAAGTAACCATAATAAAGAGCGCCATACCTGTCACATAGGCTGTGGGTGATAGGCATACACTTAATGTGGTGGTGGTGTGGGACAATGTCCTGCCTAGCCCTGAGACTGGAGGGAGTTTAGATAAAGGGTGTGTTCTGCAGAGGATGAAGCATTGAGAAAGGACGGGATTCAGTCCTTCCCATGACTAGAGTTCCTTTAAAGTCAGGACCTGGGGCTTGACAGCACCCATCCGTTAAAATAGAAGAAAACCCTCATCAGGCAATTAAGGTGGGTGATATTTAATACTTCATGCATGGAGAGCTTGAGTGACCTTGATGGAATGAGGGAACTTGGGAAGTAATTAGATCAATGTATTATGTTGCTTTCTACCTTGGTGTCCAGTGTATACCTTTTGGGAGCTCTTTGTGCGAGCACTAAATCAATAGGTTAGATGTGTACATTTTGTGGTTCTTTGTTATATAAAGTGTAACTTAGAGTCATTCAGAAATATTTGTTTTAAATATTTTCTTTGAGAGTCTGATAAAATGTTTGTCTAAGAAGGTTTTCATTTGCAAATAAAGAAGAGAAAGGAGATTTATAAGGATATACATATATATGGTTAAACACTGAGCCACTGATGTGTTAAATGCGATAATGGACACCCATGGGTGGACTGTGTTTGGTGGCGCTTCCTGATTAAAACAAGCCTGGAAGCAGGAGTGATATCTACTTCTGAAATGGCTTGCCTCTGGAAACTCTGTGAACAGTGCTCAGGTCTTTCGTTCATAGGGTTGCTGTGAGTTGTCTACGACTCAATGGCACCTGACAACATAGAACTACGTTGGCCTAGTGGACAGAAAGTTATGCTACCACGCCCAAGGTGGGTGATTTTAATCACTGGCCCTCAGGCCTGGTTTAAATGGTTTTATTGTCAAACATTCTTCTAAGTGATATAGCACTGGTCTGTGCAATACTGTACAGAGGTAACTCGTGGTTGCTGTGATGCTGAACACTGTGACACTCATGTGCCAAATGTGATAATGATTACCCACGGTGGACAGTGTTTGGTGGGGCTTCCCAAGTAAAACAAGCTTGGAAGCAGAAGTGGCATCCACTTCAGAAATGGCTTGCCTCCGGAAACTCTACGAACAGTGCTCAGGTCTTTCATTCATAGGGTCGCTATGAGTCATCTATGACATGACAGCACTTAACAACCACAAATATACAAATAAATATCTACATATAGGAATACATACATGTTGTTGTTTACCAAAGAGTTGGAATTGACCTATATCTGACCCTCTGGTGGGTTTTAAGAGTTAATCACAGGGGAGGAGATATGCCTATCCTTCTTCCACACCTATTCTTCTACCACGGGCCAGCAGGTGGCCTCACACCACATGCCTTCAGGATTGCAACGCAGCTTCTTGACACTAGGCCACCAGAGCTCCATATATAAAAATATATATCTGCTTCTGTATGGTCTGGTGGTAAGAAGATACACCACAATGCCAGAGGCACATGCTTTGAATCCACCAGCTGCCCCACAAAAGAAAAAAGAGACAGTCTCCTTCTATGCTATGTGGTTGTTGTTATGTGCCATCGAGTGGCTTGTGACTCAGTGACCCTATGTACAACAGCCCTAAGCTCTGCTCTGTCCTGTGCCAATCGCACTGTCTCTGACACTCCCATCCCGATTACCCCAGTCACTGAATCAATCCACCTCATAGGGGGCCTTCCCCTCCTGCGCTGTCCCTCCACCTTCCCAAGCATGATGTCCTTCTCCAAGGACTGGTCTCTCCTCACAACATGTCCAAAGTATGTTAGACGGAGCCTCAGAATCCTTGCCTCCAAGGAGCCACCCAGTTTAACGCTTTCCAGGATGAATCTGTTTGTTTTCCTAGCAGTCCACGGTACTCTCAATACTCTTCTCCAGCACTGTGCTATGTACTGCCTCTGAAAACCTGCTGGAGGATCAGCTCAGGGTCGGTTCCTACTCAGTGGCACACAGCAACAACGACGTGTTATTTCTCTCTCTCTGTTTTTAGCTATATGACTCATTGTTTGTGTTTCTGATTGACAAGTTGAATAAAGAAATGGATTTTTGTTGACATGAAACTAAGTACAGAATAATGCAGTCAGGTTTTTGGAAAATAAATAGAACAATCCCTTTGCCTATGTTAAGCTGTCAGTGTTTCAAGCTCCTTGCCTGGCTAAAGTGATAACTAATTTTGGAACAAGCATTTGATATTGATTTGCCAGTCTAAAGCAACAAGTTACTACTTCCCTTGTTTCAGAGAATTAAATAAAAGTAATCTTGTGCTCTATATAAGATATAAAAATTCCCTTGCATGATACATGTGTTACAGTTTAGCAGTGGAGAAATACTGAAAATTATGTGACTTCAGATAAAGGTGATGACTTTTATTATATATTAAATCTCAATTTGGTATGCATAGAAAAACTATTTCAGAGATTTTAAAAAAACTTTAGTGAAACACTGTATTATAAAAATTTCCATTATTTTTATTAATCCAGAAGAATTATTTGTCCATATTGCTTTTATTGTCCAGTAAAAAAAGCATTTAATACAGTGATTTGTTACTGAGAACATAAACCTTTTTGTAAATCAGAATCACTGATCATTCAAAGCTAATGTTGTTGTCATGTGTTGTACAGTTGGAATTGATCCACAGATGACACTTCAGCAGGTTTTCACAGGCAGTAAATCACTGGAGAAGAGACCTCTGGTAGCTTGCTTGGTGGTATGTAGCTGAGCTGCCAGCTCAAAGGCATGAAGTTCCAATCCACCAGCTGTTCCATGAGAGAAACATGGGAAATCTCCACACAGTTTACTGCCTTTGATTATCCAATGGAGGTCAAAACAACAATTATGCATGGTTCAAAATCAGGAAGGATGTATGCCAGGAATACATCCTATCTCCATACCTATATGCAGAACAGATCATCCAGGAGGCTGGGCTCTATGAGGAGGAATGTGACATCAAGATTGGAGGAAGACTCATCAACAACCTGCATTATGTAGATGACACAATCTTGCTTGCTGCAGAAGGTCAAGGACTGTAGCCTTAAATATAGATTGAAGCCCAACATCAAGAAAACAAAGATTCTTACCACTGGGCTGATTGGCAGCATCATGATAGACAGTGAAGAGACTGAGATTGCTAACAGCTTCAGTTTGCTTGGCTCCACAATCAGCACTCTTGGTACCAACAATAAGGAAATGAAAAGACAAATTGCTTTGGGGAAATCTGCTGTCAGTGACTTCTCAAAAATACTAAAGAGTAACAGTGTTAGCCTGGAGACTAAGGTGCACCTGATCTAGGCCATGGTCTTCACAGTTACTTGCTATGCATTAAAAAGCTGGACGGTGACTAGGAAGGACAGAAGGAGAATTGATGCCTTTGAGCTGTGGTGCTGGAGAAGAGTATTTAATATACCATGGGCTGCTAGGAGAACAAATAGATTCGTCCTGGAGAGGGTGAAATCAGGCTGCTCCTTGGAGGCAAGGATTCTGAAGTTTCGTCTGACATACCTGAGGCATGTTGCAAGGAGGAACCAGCCCTCGGAGAGGGACATCATGATTGAGAAGATGAAAGGACAGCATAGAAGAGGAAGACCCTCAGAGAGGATGACTGGGGTAATGGGGGTAGGTGTGTCAGAGATGATAAGGTTGGCTCAGGATATAGCAGGGTTCAAAGCTGTTGTACATAGGGTTGCTATGAGTCACAAGTGACTTGATAGTGCATAGCGACAAATCACATGACAGGAGATTGCCCTCTTCCTCCCACAGAGCACATGGTTGATATTTACTACCTGTCCCTAGGTTGCCAGCACAGCACTTTACCACTAGGTCACCAGAGCTCCCTAAGTTAATATTAGAAACATAAAAGTCTGTATTGCTTTCACTTTTCAAAATTAAAACATGAAGTTGTGATTAGGTTCTCTATGCTTCACATAAAAGCTAGATAGTATTGTTCTGCATATTTTAAATTTATTTCCATAATTTACCATCTGGTGAACGGCTTGAGTTAATTTCATAGAGTTGCAAGGAACTCAGATGTTCCTCACAGAATTAATAATTCATGGAGCTCACGTTTGTATGTATATGTATGTACGTAAGCTTATCATAGCCCAGACATTTAAGATAAACTTACAATTCATTGTACATCTTTCTCTTCCAAGTACTCATCTTACTTCAAGTTTTAGGGCAATACGGTTTTTTAAAAATAGCGGAAATTTATTTCTTGCGCAAGCTGTGCTCATAATGTGTTAGTGCGAATGGAGGAGGGGGGCCTTTCAGTTCACTGACGTCACTCAGGGACCCAAGTTTGTCAAGGGAGGAAAAGAGAAATTGCAACTTGTAAACTCACTCTGAACAATTGTGTATGCGCACCTCTCCTCCTTTCATTGCTTTCAAGTGGTTTCCGACACATAGCTGACCCTCCAGCTGGTTTCCAAGCCTGCAAGTCACATGGAAGAGTCTGCTCTTTGTTTTGAGGAGCAAGAAGTGGATTTGAACTATCTGAGAAGCTCCCTTTCCTGGGTTAGCCGTGCAGCTCTCAACAGACTAGCACCACAGCTCCCTTGTGTGTTCATTCATACGGAAATCAAGAAATTGATCCTGCAATATGCATGAAACATAGAAAAGGCCCAGAATACCAAGACAAGTTTGACTAAGAAAAAGGTTGTCAAATATTCTTCTCAATACCGAGGCATGTAGGAAAGTCTTCTTATGTAAAGGGACACCCAGTGTGGTCCTCCTGCTGTGGTTTTTAGTGACCTAACTCTTAATGAGAAGAGGCTGCTTTATCGGTTTCCCAAGGCGTGGCTGGTGGGTTCAAACCACTGACCTTGAGGTGGTTGTTGTTGTGGTTAGGTGCTGTCAAGTCATCTAGGACTCATGGAGACCCTGAAGATAGTACCCTGCACCATCCTTACGCACTCTGTCATACTCAAGCCCATGTGTCACTGTGTCAGCCCATCTTGGGGAAGGCCTTTCCCTCTTTTGCTGATCCTCTGCTCTTCCCAGCATGAGGCCTCTCTACAAGGACTAGTTTCTCCTGAAAATAGGCCCAAAGTAAGTGACATGAAATTTCACCGGCCTTGCCTTTGAGAAGCACTCCAGTGGCCCTTCTTTCAGGACGAATTTGTATTTTGGGTGGTCCATGGGCTATTCCATATTCTTCTCCAACATAAAAAATTGAAAAGTTAATTTCTTCTTTGCACTAACCACATTTTATGTGCTTAAACATTAGTGGACAGTACAAATAGATGATATTTTCCTTATGTCAAAAAATACTTTCGGATAGAATTGTTTATAGCATTTTCCATTCAAATACAGTATTCATAATATTCCATGATATTTGTTAATGACCATATTATATTTATGGATTTTTGTTGCTTAATGCCTGGCTTCTTTTATGGAATGCAAGCTCCATTAACATTTTTACTTATTTTTTTTCTTCAATGTGTCTCAAATGCTTAGATCAATGTAAAGTGTGTAAATTCTCCATAACTGGTTAGTGGTAAGCTAATGAACGAAACTGTTTATAATTTGAAAAAAACGGAACCATGCCCCATAGCGGAATGTCTGAAAGTTTGAAAGGATATGCGATGGACTAGTAACATTTGTTTCTTCTGGGGCAAGAGAGGGCACTGGTATTGATAGAGAGGCCAAGACAGGCTCCCTTCTTACTTATAATTGTGTGTGCGGGCCTGTTTGTCATTGGATCATTTCCTTGTTCTGCACCCTGTCTCAGGAGGCAGACACCTGCTGGCTGTGCCTCAGATGCACATGTCACCTGGATTAGCCAGTGGGTGTTAGTAACTGAGTCCAGACGGAAACAAAGAGGGGCCTAGTGTTCTGTGTCCTCTCTGACACCTTTGGCAGCCTCTCAACTGCTTCTGTATCTTACTGGCTTAAGCAGTTATTTTGCCCAGGTCCTTTGTGGTTTTCATTTTTGCCATGTGTCCACTTAATTCCATTTATACCTTTGTCCAAGCTTCCAAGAAACTTTCTGGGACAGCCATTTGGGTGTAGAAAGTATTTTGGAAAATACTCTTGTTTTCACTTTCTTGTTTTCCATTTGTGAACAGGCGTGGAAGAGGGATTTGTTGAATTGTAATGCAACTGCAACAGAGACCTTAGCTGAGCTCATGGAGGGCTCTGGAGCTGAGATGCCCCTTTGTAGTTATTTGGAATTGAGGAACAGAGTCCCTGGCATGTGTACTCTATGCTGACAAATCACTGGGTAAAGGCTTCCCCAGGGGATGGTACATAACTTTTGCAAGTCTGCCTGCTTCTGCCAAGGGTGATTCCAAGGAAAGGCTTCAGCTGTCACCAAACCATATTCCTGGTAGCTGGAAGAGTGTTATGTTGGTCCTGAAGAACTCCTAGAGGCCCAGGGGACAAGAGAATTTGTCACATTCCTATGGCTTGAGGGTGGAAAGGCGCCTGCTGCTGTCTGGTTTCTCTGCTCTCTTTTGGCTTCACAGCTCTTCTGTCATCTGTTTAAATACTTCCCTGAATTAAATTCCTTCTGTTTTAACTGCTTCAAATGGTTTGTCTTCTCTTGCCAGACATTAAAGGCACTAACTGATACCATAGTATTCTAGGTTTTATTTTGGGTTTTTTTGATTAAAAATGTATAGCTAATTAATGTACACTGAACATTTAATAACAAAGGCATTGTCATAAAAACTAATGAATAAATGTAATATTATAATGATAATTTTAAGAAGAGTTAGTGGAGATTTAAGGAGTGACAGAATTTACTTCTCTAGAAAGAGAAATTGGGTGGATCCACTTTGTTTGGGCTTAGATAAGTGGTCAGGAAACCTTGCTCTCCTTTCTCAGTTTCACTTAGTTTTTCTCTCTTCTAACACTATGTTTTAAAGGGTTTTATTTTTTAAAAGCAAGTTTATTTTTAATTTGTTTTTCAAATATTATCTAACACATATTTAATTTCTACTTTTCATTTAAGAATAAACACAAATTAAGCTCTGGACAGTTGAATATGTAATACTTGTTATCTGTTCTCAATCAGTTATATTTTTAAAAAAATATTTTCTTGTAATTTTTTTAAAATTTTACACTAGTTTACCTACAAAGTTTGCATATGTTGTCCCTCACACCAGATCCCCCCATCAAACTGTGTGACCCCATGATTACCCCTCCCCGCCTATCCTCACCCCTCTGCTCCCCCCTAAGGGTCCTCATATACATTTTACTAGTTATCTATTTCTACAGTAATGGTCTTATATGGTATTTGTCCTTATGGGACTAAGTTAGTTAATTTAAGCATAATATTCTCCAGTCCCTCTCAAGTTAGGTAGTGATTTACAAAATCGTTGCCCTTTCGTGCTGCGTAGTATTTCATTGTGTGAATGTACCATAATTTCTCAATCTATTCGATTATGGTTGACACTGGATTGATTCCATGTTCTTGTGATGGTCAGTAATGCTGCTATGATCATTGATGTACAACTTTTTATAAATAAACTAAAGGAATATGGTTGTTCCCCCCCCACCCCCTTCCTTTGGAGCTGCTGTTAAGATTGTAGCAATTAACCTTTAGGTTAGGAGTGCAGCTTGGTATGGATTATGCAACTAGAGTGCCCCATGTCTATCACACCTACTCCTTCCTGGCTTCAGGTCAAAAACCATTTCCTATTTATGGCAATAGGAAAAACTCATTTTTTTTTTTTGTGCATTATCAATGTGAGTTTAACAGTAACTAATGCCAAGATTCTGGATGAAACTAATGCTTTGTTGGTTAAAGCCTTGCATCAACTTTGTTGAACCACAGTTCTCATTGATTTGGCAGTTATGTGGTAATGCAGCTTGGCAGTTTTATCATGATGCAGTGGTGTATTTTGTGATAGGATATGATTATCCTTCTTGGTTTTTTTTTTTTTTTTAAAGCAGCTAATTTAGTATAACAGCCTGGTCTTAGGAACCTAAATATGTTGATAAGTGAGGAGTATAATTAAATGTTCAGGAGTGAAGTCACAGTATTCATAAACTGAAATATTATCCAGCACTAAAATGGGATGAAGTATTGATAGATGCTGTAGAATGAATAAACTGTGAAAGCATTACACTAAGTGAATGCTAAGTGAAGTCAGTCACAAGACATTCTGGCTTGTATCACACCATTTTTATGAAATACCCACTATAGTCATATCAATAGAGACAAAACTGTAATTGCAAGACAGGAGGGCTGAGAGAATGGGATGACTGCTAATAAGGGTTGTTGTTATGTGCCGTTGAGTCACCTATGACCCACAGCGACCCTATGTAGAGCAGCTCTGAAGCTTTCCGTGTCCTGAGCCAGTCTCACTGATTCCAACACACCAATCCCCATTGCCCCAATTACTGTATCAATCTGTCTCATCCGTGGTCATCTCCTCTGGTGCCATCCCTCTTGCCTTCTGAGCACGATCTCCTTCTCCAAGGATCAGTCCTTTCTGAACAGAACAGAACCAGAACAGAACCGAACAGAACAGGGATACTTCTAGGGGTGATGAAAGTAATGTATAGTTAGACAGTGGTGATAGTTATCTAAGTTTGTGAATATAGTAAATACCACTTTATATGAAACTGTTTTATTGTACAAGAATTTTATCTCAATTAAGATGTTTATGAAATAATTAAACCATCTTAGGAGGAGTGAAGTCCATTCTCACCTTGAATAGCCTGTATAGTACTAAAAGGTTAATTGAAGGTGATAAAGAAGACATGGTCACTCTGCCTAAATGTTTTGTGAGCTTTAACTACTGCATTTTAATGTTTAAGAAAATGTATTATGTCTGATATTCAGAGACTGTTTTTTTTTTTCGAGTGATAATTTCCTTGATAGGTGAGGTTTGTAAATAGTAATCTGAAACAGCTGTTTAAAATTTGTTTAATATTTGAAACAAAAGAAACAGTCACCATCTGAAGAACAATTAATTTTATCTGAAAATCCGTTGTTATTATTTGCTAATTTGAAAAGAGATCATAATATTTATGAAACAGCAAACAAATTTTGATTACAAGGAGGATGTGGCCCTGGTTTCATGTAAAAACTGAAGATGACGAGTGAAGTGATGAATGTTGCAGAGATGGAGAGTGGTTGATAAGGTCCAAGGGAAAAGAATTGGACAGTTAGAAAATCTCTGGACAGGAGTGTGGGCTTCATAGAGGACAAGATTTGAATGAGCCTTTTCTGATGTAAGTTGTTACCCTGCTCTCAGTTCTAGGACGTCAGAACTTCCCAGCCTGGTATCAGAAGACCTGCTTGTCTTCTATGTTATCTTTCCAGGACAGTGTAGATTATTTCTTTGAGACCCAGATAATAAAAGAAGAGAAGCAAGGAAATGCTGTTCAGGACAAGTAAGGGGGTTCCCCCACCCCTACTTCATGGCAGAGTATAAACAAATTGTTGAGAAATACTGAAAGTTTTTGACCATTGTGGAGCTTGGCTGGGATTAAAAAGTCTGGAGATGCAGATAGTGGAAAGACTGGTTTAGTTTCTCCTTTTGGGACTGGGAGGGAGGAGAGAAGAAATATATCTAGCCTGGCAGGGAGGACCAGTACCTGGGTAAACTGTAGCACGTAAGCCTGCCATTCATCCCATAATCATTGCCTTTATTTATAACTATTTCATGTGATCAGTAGGTCAGAAGGAAAAGAACAAATTAAAACTTAAATTGGTAATAGCTTAAAAATATAAGGAATCGTATTTTAAAAAGCAGTATTGGGGCGGGGGTAAGACTGAGAAAAACTGGATGAAATATGTTTACGGCATTGAAGTCTATGGGGGAGAGAATAGTCTAAAAGTATTATATTTTAGGGCATTATTTTTATCGTAGGAGTATGCAATGAGGGTTGCAGAGTGGATTATATTTGGGGGTAGGGGGTGGGGTTTGGGGAGGTGCGGGGGGGGAATTGTGTACCAATGAGGGAGTTTTTCTTTTGCTTTTCAAGGAGAGGAGCAAATGGGAAGGGGGAGGGGTTTGTGCAGGGAGAAGGGTGCAACAATGAATGAATGGAATCCCAAAATCTCTGTAGATGTTCATTGAAATGAAAAATAAACAACCTAAATTAAAAAAAAAAAGCAGTATGTGCTTGTAACGCATCCCTAGAAGACACAGGAATTTAAATTCTTTCCCACTTACCACTCAGCTCAGAGATGACTGCTGTAAAGTTTTCATGCACTGATAAACACATACATTATTTCATGCAAAAAATACCATTCATACTCATCTAGAACTTATTATTTTCATTAATATGTATGCCTTTGATATTTTCCAATATCTACACATTTGTATCTACTTTACCCAGTGGCTACAGAGCCTTCCATTGCATAAAGTACCATAATTTGTTAAGCAGTCTCTTTAAGAATGAATATTTAATTGATTTTAAAATAGGCTTGACTTTGCAGTTATAAATAATACTGCAGTGAAGCGCTAAATATGAATGGTATATTTGTAACTAGGAAATCATTGGGTCAAAGTCGACGTTTAATGATAGACTTGCTCGGGCACCACCTTCCTGAGAAAGTAGGGAGTGACATTTCTTTCTGCACTGTGGATCTTTTAAGTCGCCTTCAATTCAGTCATGAATTATATTTCACCTTGGCAGAGCACGTGAACATTTTCAAGCATGTCTATATGCATTATCTCCTTTGCCTCTTACAGCCAGTCATTCATGTGGCTGAGTTAATCACCCCTGCCTGAAATGAGGACTGAAAACACAGGGTCAGTTTTAACTTGGCTATAATTGGACTTTAGACCCATGTCTCTTTATGCCTAGTTCAATCTCTGGAGGGACAGGAGGTGCCTTAGAAGTTATGATTGGGTCTTGTTGCCATATTTCCTTTTAAGAAGGGAGTTCTGGCCTTTAGGGATGTTGTTGTTGTTGTTGTGTGCCGTTGAGTCGTTTCCGACTCATAGCGACCCTATGCACAACAGCCCTAAACCCTGCTCTATCCTGCACCAACCACACCATCTCTGACACACCCATCCTGATTACCCCAGTCACCGAATCAATCCATCTCATAGAGGGTCTTCCCCTCCTGCGCTGTCTCTCCACCCTCCCAAGCATGATGTCCTTCTCCAAGGACCCGTCCCTCCTGGCAACATGTCCAAAGTATGTCAGGCGAAGACCCAGAATCCTTGCCTCCAAGGAGTAGCTTGGTTTAATCCTCTCCAAGATGAATCTGTTTGTTTTTCTGGCAGTCCATGGTACATTCAGTACCCTTCTCCAGCACCACAGCTCAAAAGCATAAACTCTCCTTCTGTCCTCCCTAGTCATTGTCCAACTCTCTGATGCATAACAAGCGATTGCAAATACCATGGCCTGTATCAGGCACACCTTAGTCTCCAGAGAGACACTGTTGCTCCTGAGTACCCTAGAGAGGTCCCTAACAACAGACTTTCCCATCGCGATACGCTTTTTGATTTCCTGACTGCTGGTGCCAAGAGTGTTGACTGTGGAGCCGAGCAAACTGAAGCTGTGAACACTCTCAATCTCTTCATCATCCGTCCTGACGCTGCCAATTGGTCCAGTGGCGAGAATCTTTGTAGCTTTCTAATTAATCTATCTTTTTCCCTTCAAAAAAAAAAGAAGTTAATGATTGGAAATATTCTTGTTCTCTCCTGTGATTCCCAATTGCTTCTGTATCATTTGCTTCAGTTTCATGAAAGTTTTAGCTCTGTCGTTCATAGGATGGCTAGGGACCCTGGTTGATTTGATGATACTTAACAACAACAAGAACATTTATACTCTATGGAAAACCTTTTTGAAAGCCACTTTTTATTTTAATGCGTCCTGGTGTTTTATTTATAATGGGACAATGCCATTAGATATTGACACATAGGCTCTTTCAGGAATAACATTTAACTCTTGAAAATGCAAAACTGTCATTTATCTGCCATCTCATAATATATGATACTCATATAGTATACTTATAGAAATATACTAATTAGAGTATATTCACAAGAGGTATTTGAAACCAGCATTGTTTCTGCTGACTTACAGAGGGAGTTGGAAGTTTGAAAATTACCAGTGAAGAATAGATATGTGTCCAGTATTAAATTGCAGCAGTAGCTTTCGTATACTACGTCCATTATAAAGTACTTTCATTATGGTTGGTTGTAATTCTTTAGTGATTGAGTGTACAGACTTCTGCACTTGAAGCAACTATAAAATATAGCATCCATTCTTTTCACCTTTGTTATCTTCTGCTTAAAGAATTCAACTCAACAAAACCCAGCTTATTGCCATCAAAGTGGAACCAACTATAGGTGATGCTCCAGTGGGTTTTCAACTTCAAGAATTAGGGATTGGAATAGTAATTGCTAGTGTTGGCTCATTCCAGTTGTGTTTCTCGGTTTTATAAGTGCACTTTAGAATAAGTTAATAGATGGCAAAGAAGCCTAGGACATCATCTTCTAAGACTAAATGAATTTTTTTATCATTTAAAAACTAACACCCCTCTGGTTTTATTGTTAGAGGATGGGGCTGGGGGAGGTCATATTTGTCATAATGACCCTAAGAACAACAGATCTGAACCTTTTCCTGTCCTGTTCCATCCTCCCAATCTCGGATTTGTCGTTACAGTAACTGTGTCAGTCCCCCTTACTGAGTGTCTCTTCCTCTCTTTCTCAGGCTCTCTGTCTTTCCCAGCATGATGTCTTTCCCCCAAAGACTAGCCCTTTCTGACAACATACTCAAAGTATATGAGATAATATTTCAGAGTACATGCAATGGTATTTCAGCATCCTTGCATTTAACACTGGTTGGACTTTTTCTAAGGCAGATGTGTTTGATTTTTTGATTCCATGGGAATCTTCTTCACTAATTCTTTTAATTGCTTCTTCACCTCAATTCAAAGGCATAGATTCTTCTTCTGTCATCTCTATTCATTGTCCAACTTCCAGGTGCATACAACGTAACTGGAAAAAACCCGCCATGTGACTTGGATCATATGCATCTTAGTCTTTAAATAGGCATCCTTGCTCTTTAGAACTTTGGAGAGGTTCTTCACAGCAGATTTTCCCAGCACAACATGTCTTATAAAAACTAGTGATCAATGAGGGCCATTATGAAGTTGGGGGTAAATAGGAAACAGACAAGGGAACAGAAATTTATTTAGTAAAAAAGAAAAGTATAGTAAAGTAATCGGAGGACATTATAATATCCATAAAAATGGAAAGTTTTGTTATAGAATCTGTTGGCTGGTCCTCATTCCTTAGATCTTTAATCACTGGCACCGCCACCAGCCTTCCCACCATCAAAATCCTCATAATCCCCATATCTGCCATCACTGCCACTCTCCCTGTCACTCTCCCTACCACCTTCACTACCCTTGTTACCATGCTCCTCACCATCCTCGGTGACTGCCTTCACCACTACTCTCACCATCCTCCTCACCACAACTACCACCACCTCTGTCATAGCTTCCACCACAGCTAGTGCCTCCATACAACAGCACAAAAGACCCTGGAAGGAATCTAGTTGGGTGGATTCTTGCCTCTTTGCTAAAATCTAATTCTAGCTCCTCCTCCTCCTCCTCCTCCTCCTCCTCCTCCTCCTCACTCTGAATTGCTTTTATCACCTACTCATTCCCTAGACTTAATTCTATATTTCAGACCATCTACCACCATTTGTATGCAAAGATTGGCATTTCCAAGTATTCTCCAACAGCTTTCCTCTTCTGTAATTTAAGAAACACTTAGACATCTTTTATGATGTCTTTTAGAATAATCAAGGATGTTAGCTAGTTTAAGTCCTTACATTTAAAACAATTGTTATAATCTGGGGTGTGTGAGTTTTAAAATTATATACTTGTGCTAGCATTGCCACCTTGAAGAAGATCTGTGGAACTCTTCTTTCTGTCTGGCACCTTTTCTTTCTATTTGCCCCCATGGCTGCCAATCAAAGCCTGGGACCTTATACATTTGTTGCCTAGAATTTTAAAATATCCTCTCTTCTCTGGCCAGGCTCTGTTGTGATATAAATGGATATAAACTGTAAAGAAAGGGAGAGTGTCTCTTGTCTTTCTTTCTGTGGCTCTTCTTTCTATTTGTACTATTAAACCAAATATGCTTTTAGCAAAGAATCAGATAACTTTATGGAGAATAAGAAAGAGATGAACTTGTCAGCAGTGGAACAAACCAGACGTGAGATTTAAATGCTTATGAGACTTTCAAGAATATGGAATCAGGGAGTCAAGGGTCACTTACTGTAAATGTTCTTAAAGGCCCATTAGCCGTAAAGGTGGCCACTTAAACTCCACATAGAGACCAGGCAGGCCTGGTGATCTGCTTCTGAAAACCCTATGGAGCAATTCTCCTCTTGCAAATATGGAGCCGCCATGAGTCTCAGTCAGCTCAAATAGTAGCTAGCAATGAGTACAGTGATAGGGTATGTATCATGTGCCTATTACCCCTGTACCGTCCTTCCGTTTCCTCCAATCCTTTTCCCTAGGACTCGGCTGAAAGCTCCTCGCCCTCTGGAGGCTTTCCTCATTTCCTGTGCTCCTCCCGTCTACCAAACGTGCTGACCATGTTGTGTCAATGTTTTCTGCTCACAGATGGCCCCCTTCTCTCTTCCTCCAGACTGTTGGCTCCTCAGCAGCAAGATAGGTCAGAGCCCTCATAGTCTCCTCAGCCTCTACCACAGTGGCATTCTGAAGACATTCAAGAAATGCATTTGGACTAAAACGAATTGCTTTTCTGCTCTTTGAAGAGGACAGTATTTTTAAAATATGGAAAACCTGATACTTTCTTGAAAAGATAGGTGACGGATTATTTCTTTCCTTCTGCTTAAGCTAATTTATTTCTGCATGCCTGTCTGTGAGACACACTAGTGATCATAGTCAACAAGTGCCATGTATATGCCCTTGCCAGAAGGTAATACTGGTGACATGATGGTGAAGTGTCTGACTACTGACTGAAGGATGAATAGTTTGAACTTACCCAGAGCCTTTGTAGGGGAAAGACCCAGCCTTGATCTGCTCCTGATTAGTCAGGAAAACTGTAGGAGTCAGTTCTGTGCTTTGTTGCGTGGGGTCACTATGGGTCATAATTGACCCACCACCCTTCACTGAACATCTCTTTCAGAATTGTAGTTTCTTTGGACTTTGATCAGCTTAAGGAGGGTTGTACATGGACCTCTGTAGGAAAAAGGAACCAGTCCCTCTTAGCTAGAACTGTTCGGTTCAGACAGGCTCGCTTAGAGGAGCAAACTTGAAGAGCTTCAGCACCTTGTCCTCCTATAGGGAAGCTTGGAGAAAGAGTTGTTGAGATTTTATTAACGTTGTAATATCACGGGGAGGCTCTGTGTTACATATTACCTGTGTTACCTCTGAATCACAGCTCCACGTTACACAGAGGGAGCATGTAAGGAGCTGTGCTGCTGACTCAAAGGCTCTCTGGTGTCCAGTCCACCAGCAGTTCTGAGGAATAAAGATGATCAATCAGTCTCCTCTCATGTGACTTACAGCCTCAGGAACTCAATGGTGGGTAGCTGTGAATCATTTCTGACTAGTTGACAATGAATCTGAAGTTTATTTTTGTGTTGTTATTTTTTTTTTAAATATGACATGATCATGACTTTTTCTTGTGTGCTGTGCAGACTGATTTTTGTCTTCTGTTGTTTCTCAAACTCGTTACCTTTGAGTTGGTTCTGACTCAAACTCAAAGTGATCCTCCGTTGAGTTTCTGAGGAGACACTGGTGGATTAGAACTGCCAGAGACGAAAGCCTCTGGGTTAGTAGTGGACCTCTCTGTAGACTACCAGGACTCCCCTTTGCTTTTTCTAGGGTATGTTGTGGTTGTTATGTACCACTGAGTCAGAGCTGACCCATAGCTGACCCTTCAGTGGTTTTCAGAGTCTGTAAATCACACAAGAGTTGGTTGCCCGTCTTTCTCCAGTGAGGCAGCTGGTGGCCTTAGCTCTTTGAGTTGGCAGCACAGTTCCTTACGATTAAGTCACCAGAGCTCCCTAGGGTATGTGTGTATATATTTTTTATAACAAAAATAAAATAGGAACAACTAAGCCTTTATTCCAGACTACTCCTTGTGGTTCTCTTGGAAAGGGAAATAGCTTTGTTTCATTTGTCCTGTTTTACTTCAGTGTTTGGCTTATATTCACTCTTTATTAACAGTTACTGTTTCCTCCTGAGTCAGAACCAACCCACAGCTGACCCTCCAGTGGGTTTAAGGAGGCAGTAAATCACCCAGGAGGAGCTGACCCTTCCTTCTCCCACAAAGCATCTGGGGGATTCAAATAATATGCCTTTGAGAGTGCAGTGCAGCTTCTTCACACTGGGCCACCAGAGCTCCCAGAACTAATTAATTCCAGGTTTTTAGGAAGTGTGGCTTTCTCTTGTGCCATTGATAGAAAGGAATAAAGGAGTTTGACATAACATCCTTAACATGACATGCACTTTATAGCATCTTTTGACACTTAAACTCTTATCCTAAATCCTTGATCTTTAACAAAGTTAACCTGTTGTGCCTGCCACCCTTGTCTTCCCTGAAGAGACATAAGGATAATTAAAAAAGAGGTATGTAAAAGTTGTGAACTCAGTGGGAGATGCCATCAGATCTACAGACATTATTTAGTTCTATTCTGTTTCCATATATATAATAAAGAATAAATTCATTTGACCTTGGGCAATTCACTTCACTTATGGGCCTTAGTTTCCTGTATTTGAAAAGGTGTCAATGGCAATATTATATATCATTAAATATTTGGTACATTGCATTATTGGTGGTAGTAGTATATTTCCAGATTATGATACTGACAGAATAAAGATTTTTTTTTAAGAAAAAAAAGGAATAAATTCTTGTTGTTTATGGTGATAATGAAAAGTTTAGGCGTCTTCTGTTGCCTACATACTGTGATTTGCTATGGCCCAAGCCCTAGAAGATACCTCAGTTTATAGATTAAAAGCCCGTAAGAGAGAAATTATCTAAGTTGAGAAGTTTGTCACCGTTACTACTTCTTTTCCTCTAGCTCCCTCACTTCCCAGTTTTTGTTGATAGAATCTAAGATTTTTAGTATAAAATCTTAAAATTTAGTATAAAATTTATTATTATTAATGATAATTAATATTATTATTAATAATAATAATAAATGCTGACACTATGTATCTCCTTAAGGAATTACTTCTGACATTGTCTTTATAGTTTCTTACTGTATTGACAAAGCTCATTTAGATTCCACTGCTTTCTATCAGTAATATTCTATCAATAATATTACCAATTATTTAATTCATTGCCTGACTCATTATGCATTCAAGTAATTTTTTTGATGAGGCCATGTATACATGAAAATATGTTAAAGAATTTAAAAACATTTTTTTTCATCAGCTTCTGTATAGTTGAGTGTGTTCCTGTGTTGCTTGGATTACAATTTTATCTGAATGCCCCATAGCTATTGCTTCGTGGAATTCTAGCAACTAGGGTTGCAGAGGCGAAGTCTGAGGTCTGTCTTACTATTGTTCTTTTGTAAAGGGTCTGGTTTTTTTTTTCAAAGAAGAATAATTAAAAACATTATTTCCTTTTTTCTAAATTGGAAAGATTTTTAATTAGTGTATGTCTTGAGGATAATGGATCTTATTAGTTATTCTTGGTACTCTTGAATAGTTTGAATTTGAAAACAAATTATTTTTTCTTCTCAATACTTTATATTCTTATTATTTCTGCTGATTATTTATTTAATGTTTTCCTTTTGGGAATCATGCATATGGTATTTATGTATCCCCATTGAAAAAGAGAAGAAATTTGATTTCTGGTTTGGTTTTGTTTTTTTTTTTTAAAAAGAGAGAGAAATGATCAGGAAAGTTCTTACTACACTCTTCCCCCCTCCACTCCCCTGTTTTTAATAAAAAAAAAGTCTTTTAAAAGCAGTTGATTGAGAAGATTTATTTTCTGGGAGTGTTATGTATCTGCAATAAATAATATTGTAGCAGTTGGCTCCCTCAAGTCATGCAAAATAAATAAATACATTTGGTGACATACATTTGAGGAATGCAGTTCTTGTAATTTTTAGGAAAATAAGGAGCAGCTTTACAGATGCTAACATTTTTTACCATCTGCTAGTAACAAAAAACATAGATTGTACCATGTGACTCTTAATGGTGTTTAATGTCTATAATGCTATGTCAGGAATTGGAGTTTTCTGAAATCTTAGTTAGTCATCCCAAGGGAAGCGGACCTGACTTTCAGGATGTCAGAGGAAAGGCCCTTTTCCTTCTAAAGCAAATGACATAATCTTTGTGTTGTCACATTTCTTAAATGACACAGTAAAGAAGAGGGCTGAGTTCTGATGGGGCAGAGCTTGTGCTGGGCTCATGAGTGGCTGCATACATCTACCTTGTACTTATTGGGATGATGGACTTGTAAGAGAAGGCACTGTCCCTGTGAGCCCAAACACTTGGTGTTGATAGAATAGATGGGAGTTCAGGTGTGTGGACAGAGATAGGGGATAGCAGTCCCAGCTTTCTCTCCCAGGTGATATTAGCTTTAACCAGGTGTCTTTTTATTTCATGGGGACTGAATTGATGCGTGACAGTTAGTAGTTCTAGCTGCGGAGAAGGACTGGGTGGACTGCCTTTAGAAAGGGCAGAATGTTCAGTGGAAGCTGCAGAACTCCCAACCAAGGCGGAAGAGTGTCCCGAGGAAAGGCAGATCACTTCTCCTTTTGGGGTCTCCTGCTTGGTCCTGCAGATGGACACTGGTTGTCATTTCAGGTATTCCAGCTTTATCAGGTGACAGCGAGGTTACTGCATGGTACAGTATTATGACTGTCCTGTGAAGATGTCCAGAGAACCTGCATCTGTAGATCATGTGGGATTGGTCCTGAGAGATTTCCATCTTTATTAGTTTCAGAAATCTAGACTAGTTACGTGGCCAGCACCTCATTGGAGAACTTGTGTCTTGGAGTGTTCTTGGTCATCTTTAAGCTTGAGGGGTTAGAGAGTGAGGAGGCTTCAGGGAAAGGGTCGCTTCCATTTAACCTTCAGCTGGACTGAATGAGGAAGTTGTTCTGATTCCCCTTCCCCGACCCTGGGTAGCTTTGGCGTGTTGATACAGCTTCTGCTGCTCCCCTTGTTTTGAACGTTCCACCACACTACAAAGCAGGTCAAGCATTTCTACTGGCTTTGTATCTCAGCGGCCTTGTCCCCTTTCCCCTTTTGGAAGAAATGTAGAAAACTCATTTCAGATGCTACCAGAAGAGTGATGAAGTTTAAAGTGCTTTCCCTTCTTGTGGTACCTACGTTTCTTGCAGGGATGAAGACATCTTAAACCAGAGGAATGACTCTCTAGTTGTGGAGTTTCAGTCGTCAGCCAGCAGATGCAGGAGGTATTATTCGGTGCATGGGGTATGGGGGTGCTTCTCAGAAGGCCCAGAGTCGTGCTCAGCGACCGCCTGCCTGCTCCATCTGTCATCAGGTCACTTTGTGCATCACACCAGTCTTGTCTATGGGGGGTGGGGGGGGACACGTGAACTGGCTGAGACCAGCAAGCATGTGTGGGAAGCCTGTGCTATAAGTGTTATAAGTCCTTCTCAGGTGATTTATCTATGAGAGGGAAGGGCAAGTGATGCATTCAATGCAAGATTGGTTTTCATTTTTTTAAGCAGAAATTATATTGGTCCAAATGTTGGCACATACAAGTTCATGTTGTTAGGTGCTGTCAAGTTGACTAGGACTCACCATGACCCTGTGAGCATGTGTGAACCCTGTCCTACCTGTCTTGTGCCATCCTCATAATTTCTGATATACTTGACCGTGTTGTTACAGTCGCTGTGTTTGTCTGATTGAGGATCTTCCTCTCTTTCGCTGACCCTCCACCTTTCCAAGTATGATTCTTTTTCTAAGGACTGGCTCTTCCTAATAGCATGTCCAAAGTGTGTGACATAAAGGTCCACTGTCCTTGCCTCTAGGAACCATCTGAGAGTGTTTTCTCCAAGACTTGCTTGTTCCTGGGATGTAGGGGTCACAAGTTCATCATTGTTTTTGGGTGCCGTCAAGTACAACAGATCTGAACCCTGTGCTGTCTCCATCACCTGACATACTTAAGCCCTTTGCTGTAGTCACTGTGAGACTATCATTGAAGATCATCCTCACTTTCCCTGACCCTCCGCCTTTCCAAGCATGATGTCCCTGTCCAAAGAATAGCCTCTCCTAACAGCATGCTCAGAGTATGTGAGATGAAGCTCTGTCATCTTTGCCTCCAAGGAGTGTTCTGACTACACTCTCTCTCCAAGACACACATGTTCTTTTGGCCATCCATGGGATATTCAGTGCTCTTCTCCAATACCACAGCTCAAAGACATTAGTTGTTCTTCTGTCATCCTTATTCATTGTTCAGCTCTCAGATGCACAGCAAATGATAGAAAAGACCATGGCCTGAATCAGGCATACATGTTAGCCTTCATACTGACATCATTGAGCCTCACTGAAATTCTTTTGATTAAAATTCACTCTCTATGTAAGTTACATATCCATTGTAAAGTCATGTGATGTTTCATGAGGTTGAGCTTTCTTACTAGGATTTCTGTAATTAGGAGGACACAATCACACTGCCTTTCTTTGAGCTTGGAGCCTAGTTCTAAGATTTCATTTCCACCCTGCCCCTCCTGCTCACTGTTAACCACACCCACCGAGAGATCTCTGTCTCCTGGTGCTGGAACTGAGAGCCTCTTAGTTGACAAAAGATCTCTGAAGCTGCAGCCACACGCCCCCCCAACCCTTATGTGAAGGTCATTGGATGGACTTCCAAAAGTAGTGACTTTGGCTAATGCACTAAGGATGAATTAAAATGCTAATAGACTTCCCGTTCTGGGTATTTTAACATTCCCTAATCTTAAATTTAAATGAAATGCCTGAGGTGCTGTACCAGCCTTGCTGGAAGCTTGTTCAGCTCATCCTCTGACAGCGAATTTTAAGTACACCCTGGCCAAATGGACAGCACCGGGATGATGAGCCACACTTATTTTATGATTATTTTATTTGCTTTCCCTACATGATATAAATCCTCTCTTTTATTAAACGTAGCTGTTTAGCTCCAAATAAAATAAAAATACTGCTTTCCTATGTTTCTTTAAACTCACAGAACTTTTCACTGTTTAACAACAGTCTTTTCATGGCAACACTTTGGATTTTATGGTACCCTTTATGTGTTACCTTTGCACTTAAGCCTTATAACACCACCACAAAAAATCCCCTTGTTGTTATGAAAATACTGATGTACTCAGAGATTGTGTGGCTTTTCTGTGAGCATGTAGCTGGTTTGGGAAGAAGTACAGCTTTCGTGGCTTAATGTCAACCCAAAGGCACACAGTTCAAATCCACCAGCTTCTCTGCAGAGAAAGATGGACAGTCTCTTCCCATGCTATTCACTGCTTCCGAAAACCCACTGGAGGGTCAGCTATGAGTCTGTTTCAGCTCGACAGTGCACTCCATGCTTAGTAGTGGGCTGCTGGATTTCCAGCTCAAGCATCTACCCACTAGACTGAACGGAACTTTGAAGCAAAACAATTCCGTCGTCCTACAAACAAAATGCTTCTGCTTGGAAAGGAGCTTGTTTTGAGGAATTTATGCATTCTTTTCCATGGCTCTGCTGACTATTTTGAGAGCAGTTTCAGAGGGACTTAGCAGACCCCAAGGAGCTGAACAAGCGAGCATTTCCTTCCCTCCGTGAACAGCACATGTCCTTACCATTAGTTGAACTCGGCCCTTTGTTTTCTCCTTGTTAGAAGAAGGGATATTTTATTTCTTCCTTAGTTCTTCCAGCTCTCTGGTGTCTGGGCACTTTGTAATTGTATTTTGGGGAGAAAAGATATTAATTTTCTTCCACAGAAAGGCCCAGTTCCTTGATGACACAACATAATTCAATTTCCGTCCGCTTCCCTCATTGCCTGCACTTCTTCCTCCTGGCACATTTTTCACAGTTAGGAGGAGTGATCGTGTCAAATATATCAGAAGGAAGAATTGATTCAGTAGTAGTTTGACGACTTGACTGATTAACAGACATCAGAAGAAGGCTCATAGCTGTGAAAACTACTGCAGCATGGAGCCTTAACAGCTCTTTAGGGAGCTAGTTAATGACAGAATCGCTACAGAAACACAGCCATGGAGGGGAAAAAAGAGGAAGACGACAAGAACATTCCCATCTAATACTCAGAGGCTATGCTGTAATAGGAGATATGCTCATAATTTCTATTTACACCTCACTGTAATTACCGTCTGCTCTAAGATTACTTCTGTCTTTTCTTGTCAAAGTTACTTAGGCATTTCCTCTTCCACGTTATCAGGCAGAGAAGTCTAATGCAGGTTGGAACTTGTCCTGGGGACTTTTCCCCCCTGAAGAGTGTAATTATCTGGCACCCTTGCCTGCACTGCCTGATAGGACTGGCTTTAATCCCGTTCGTGTTCTTGTTGTCATCACCATTTGTCCATGAACCAGACTTCTGTCCTCAGATGCATGTTACGCTGGGCTTTCTCCATTAACTTTTTTGGTGTGTGGTTTGTTCTCTGCTCTTTGTCCTGCTGCAGCGTCTATGAACCCGATAGAAATGTGTTACGGAGGAAAGAACGGGAGCGAAGAAGTCAGGAGACTCAGCAGGATGATGGCACATTTAATTCGAGCTACTCCCTCTTCAGTGAACCTTACAAGGTACATGATTTTCATGCATCCTCACTCTCCTTCATCCATACCTCTGAGGCCCTTGACATGGTAGTTTGGCTACAAATATCAACCAACCAAATTTCATTTAGGCTGCTACTTGCTGGGTGCAGGTTAGCCACGAAGTATAGGTCCTTATTCACCAATAGTTGCTACTCTTTCAGTTAATTTTTATTTAAAATTGAGAGGTATTTGCTGTGGTTTTTAACAATAATATGGATTTAATTTTTGTCTTAATTTTAAAAAATAATTTCTTCTATGTTGTAAGATCTCAGGAAACCAGTGCTGTTAATGAAAAGAGATGGAGTTACATGCTTATATAAAGAAGCTGCTACATGATTTAGCATTTATATTAAATACCATAAAATAAGCTCTCTGGCCAAATTCAGTGTCTTCATAGATTTCACTGGTGTCTTGGACTCCGTGGAGCTGTGGGCACCTCAGCCTGGCCGCTTCTTGCAATACTTAGTGCCCTGGTCCTTTTTAAGCTTCCCATTGGCTTCTCTTGCCTGTCAACCCTGGATGCCTGAAAAGAATAACGATATATTTAGAAACCGGAAGCAAAACAGATGTGAGCCAAATCTGAATTTTCAACAAAAGCTTCTGGTAGTGCCACACAGAAAATAAAATCCAAGCCTGAAAAGGCTTAATCCGGCCATAGTGAAAAGTTACAATCGCAAATTTTCTGAGTTTTAGAACTAAGTTTTGCCATGATCCCAAGGATGGATTGTGTTTCTAAGGTATTTTGAGCTTCCGGGTCTGGTGCAATGTAGAGTGCTGACAAATGTCTTCAAAGACAGAAAGGATTTTGTTTCCATCTCTCAGCTCATCCTGGTTGTGGTAACCTGGGCTCTGTGATCAAAAAGGCAAAATTCCTTTACTGCTAGTGCTTCTCTTATCTGTTGTAACAAAGTGGATGTTTTGTTTTCCTTTTTCCAGACTAACAAGGGGGATGAGCTCTCCAGCCGGATCCAGAACACTTTAGGCAATTACGATGAAATGAAAGACTTTTTAACGGACAGATCCAATCAGAGTCATCTCGTTGGCGTTCCCAAACCTGGGGTTCCTCAGACTCCTGTGAACAAGATTGATGAACATTTTGTTGCAGATTCAAGAGCCCAAACCCAGTCCTCATCTGTCTGCAGCACAGTGTCTTCCACACCAGGAGCTATCTCAGCGCAGCAGAGCAAGAGGGGCACCATGGGCTGGCAGAAGGCTGGCCACCCTCCACCTGAGGGGCAACAGAGACCAAGTAAGCATGGCAACAGATTGCTTGGTTTGCACAAATCTTCTCACTCACACCACAGTAATAACAAGCCCAATCATTGTGTAGTGAGACCCCATCCTCATCTCCCTCTTCTTCTCTTCCCATCTCAGCACAACAGGGCTCTCTCAGGACCTTACTTGGAGATGGTGTTGGCAGACAGCAGCCACGGTCCAAACAAGGGTGCAACGTGGAGATGGGTCTTCAGAGCCAGGACAGGCAACCTGCTATGTCCGCCAAGCACAACAGTGGCGGACACTGCGTCCAAAACTTTCCTCCATCCTTGGCTTCAAAACCCAGCCTGGTCCAGCAGAAACCAACTGCATATGTGCGGCCAATGGACGGCCAAGATCAGGCTCCTGATGAGTCCCCTAAACTCAAGTCTTCTACAGAAACCAGTGTACATTGTACGTCCTACAGGGGAGTCCCAGCCACCAAGACAGAGTCAGCCAGAACCAAGGCCAAGCTTTCCAAGTTCAGCATCCCCAAGCAAGGAGAGGTGAGTCTTCCCCAAACCATTCACACACAGCTTAGTCGTTACAAGTGGTGGCTTGACAGATAGAAATTCAGTTGCCATATTTCTTTCTCTCTCTCTCTCTCTTTTTTTTTGGCACTGATGTGACTAATCTCATGTGATAAGATTTGAAACAGTAACTAAAGGGCATGGACTACATAATAAATTCATAAACGCTTCA